>NW_026057586.1:36058925-36219266 GCF_023721935.1 Panthera uncia | reverse complement strand
GTGTGTGTGTGTGTGTGTGTGTGTGTGTGTGTGTGTGTGTGTGTGTAAATTCACATACTTCCCTGTCTCGATGTTTCAAAATCTTTGAGTTTGTAATGATAGGACTTATTCTAATCTACCCACACAGGGCTACTTATAGTCTTTCCCCTTTGTCTTATATGTAACTCCTTTCTCCATCAAAAAGAAACCTGGATCTTATTAGCCACAATATATTTACCTATTTTCTCAGTCTTAGAAAACAGAATAAAGTGGAATAGTTTCTGAATCACTAACCCATGTACTTTTGGGGAAAAAGCTAAATAGAATATAACAATTACTGTACAATCCTTTTATCGTTAGCCTGACAATGTCCCGTCAAGATACTGTTCTCCAAAGTTACTTATCTCCTACCCTCTCCTTCAGTGTGGTTAAATGATTCATTTGTAGTACCTTTAAGTTTGGTGGTTACTTTTTGTACACCACCTCAGGTGCTTCTCACTTCTTGGTTGATTTTAATTATTAATTTTTTGGAGTATGTGAGAAACTAGGCACAGTTATAAAAAATGAAACCATTCAAAAGAGACACTCAGCAGGATTACTCCCCCTTAATCCATTGTGTTGCCATCTGCCCCCCCTTCCTGCCACATTGTTCCCAGCCATACCCTGTAGGTAACCAATCTCTTTAGTTTTTCATCTGTTATTCTGTACTTCCTGTTGTGCAAATGAACAGATTCATGGTATTTTCTTACCTCCCCTTTCTCACATGAAAGGTTGCAATACTGTGGATACTCTTTTGCAGTTTGCTTTTTTTTCTTTACTTCAGAGAATGCTATAGAAATCACTTCTGATCAGTTCATTGAGATCTTTCCCAGTCTTGTTTGCAGCAGCCTCGTATTCCATTGTGTGGATGTGCCACAGTTTATGCAATTCTTAGGCGAGGCATTTAGATTGTTTTCAGTACATTGCAATTACTGCACCGGGTAAGCCTCCTGCATGTGTATTTTAATGTTGTGGGAGGCATATTGTTGGGGTGGATTCTTAGGCGTAAAAGATACAGTGCCTCTACTGTTTTGATGTGGTAGGATGATTTAAGTAGGCAGGCCTAGCAGACTGACATGGTGGGCTGTGAGGACATTGAGTGGTTGCAGAGATGTGATGGAGAGCGTGAGTGGTTCTCCTGGAGGACCTGTTGTCCTTTCTCTCCTCCTGTCTTCTAGGGCAAGAGTACAGTGTAGTGGACAGAGAATGGAGGCCAGCTCAGGATTAAGTTAGTCATCCTTTCCAGGCCACCTCAGGGTCATATGGGCTGCTGTTCATGATGGTTCATGAAGTGGTCTCTTCAGGAAAGAGCATGGACTGAGCATGGGAAGTGGGTTAAAAGCTTCTGAGTTTGAGTCCTGCCCTGAGTTTTAGTGGTATGACTCCTAAGCAGGCATTTCCCACCTGAAAAATGGGGGAAATAAATCCTAAAGTATGGAAAATACATTTCATGTGTCCAGTAGGGTTGATAGGGTTGATCTGAGGAGTAAACAAATCATAAATGGAGTTGTACACACTGAAGTGTATGGTCCTTCTCCACTCTCAAATGCCATTCAATTTATTTGAGATCAGAAGACAGAGTCTAGATCATTCTGCTGACCATGAGGCTGTGTTTAAAATGCCTACAAAAATAAGTTTTCTTTCACTTCAATATTTGACAGCCTGTCTAAGGGTATGATCACAAAGGTTGGGGCCTCTGCCTTCCCTTGGGTTTCGTCTTTCCCTCTGAGGATGCCTTGTTGGTGAGTTCCAGGAATTGGGGCATTTCCAGGCAGTGACCACTGAGGCTTTTTATCTTGTTAGCCACCACGATTGCGATTACGGTCTCCCAGATCTTAACATAAGTCAGATTGAAACCGAAGTTGCAGATTTCTTCTAAATCAATTAATGAAACCTTCTTGACCCTATTCCAGGGTTTTCCGGTGTTTTTGTTGTGTTCGAAACACAAAAGCCTTCCTCCAGGCTTGTCTGGTGAACTGATGACCTGGCCTTTATACTGGGTTAGGCTTTGATGGCAGGAACGTGTTGCTGGACAGCAGATGTTAAAGGGTTTAGAATTGCTGAAGAATTGACTGTGGCTCATCCTGCTTGCAGACATACGACTGACCCATGCAGGGTGAGAGAACTGTTGGAAAACCAGACCTCAAAATGTGATGCTGTCACCCAAAGCCACCACTTGGGGATCCAGAACACTGGGAAGCTGGTTTCCCTGCAGTCTAGAAGGCCCCTGGGGGTTATCAGAATGATGGATCATCGGCAGTGACAGTCTGACGTCACCAGCAACATGAGAAGCCAGCAGCAGAGTCAGGCTGTCTTTTAACAGCTTTAAATCTCCGTATTGATTTCTCCTTCTCAGCAGCATGAGCCTCTGTGGGCATTTTTCTTTTCCAACGTGCTGGCTCATCGGCCCTGCAGACTGTTCCCCGGGGAGGTCATGGGATAATTTCTCATTGGCAAGTTTTACCTCACTTAAATCCACACGTCCCAAATTGAACCCTTTTTGAATGGAAAGGCTTTGTAAGTCCGTCAGGATCCGAAAGTACATGGAACCGAGGGGGGCACCCCAGTTGGGGAGGTTATGAAATGACCTCCTGTGGAGGTGGGTCCTGAAGGAGAGCTGCCCATTCGCCCTGGTCGGCATTCTCGTTACCCCCTTCCCCATGTCCTGACTGAGCCCTTAGTCTATGTACATGGGTGCTCTCCAAGTGGTTCTAGGTATCTGCCTCCCTCTGGGAGGATAGAGTTCCTGCAAGGTGAATGTCGTCTTCATCTACTTATCTTGTGCATGCACGGCCTTCGGTCTTTGACAATGAAGCCTCCCTTGCCGGAGGGGTGGATCGGTCTTCCCCCTGCATGTGCTGCGATCGCCCAAAAGGCCTTTCCATGCACCTGTGGCAGTGCCTTCTCTTTTGGATTTGAGCTTGACTTCTATCAGAGATGAGTGCCTTTACGGTGCGGAGTTTGGAGGAAGTCGTGTGTCCTTAGGGCAGCACTGCTCAAACTGGAGCCTCTGTGATGGACAGGTCCGTGCCTTAACTGCCTGCTTCTACCGAAATGTTGAAATCTTTGCTTGTTTGTTTCTTTCTTGGCTTTATTTTACAAACTCATTTGGACTATGCCTTCTACTTTCTAAGGATCACTGATTCATAGAAATGTAATACTTGAGAATCCCAGATGTTTGAGTAGGAATGAGGCTCAGGATGGGGGGCCATTAAGCCCGCGGGCTAATGCAGTGCCATTGTAGGTCCCTGGGGCATGAGCACGTGTTGGAAGGGGTCAGACCAGAGCATCTCTCAGGATGCCATTATCCACATACCTTCGTGCTTGGTCTGGGAGCCTGGTGTTTGGTTTGGCCTCGGCGTGTGACAAGTGTCTAGGCATCATCAGCTTGACCAGGCTCCATTTGACAGGTGTGTTTTTTCCATATGAGCTGGTCTGTTCCACAAAGGTAAGCAAGGCCGGTGTGGACCTCACACTTGCCTTTACCTTCAGTGTGGTTATTAAAAGGGTTGATGAAGGTGGGGAGGAGGACAGGTATTTCCAGCCTCAGGCGGTTTTCCACAATGTGGCAAAAGCTAACCAGTGTCCCCAGATGGCTATTGCAGCATTATTTATCATGAAAGTCTGAAAGCAACCTTACTGTCTAGTTGCAACAGGATATGTTTATTGAAACTCTCAAACTAATGGAATATCACGTAGTCACTAACATGATTCTTAGTGCAGCAACCTGGAAAAGGTTTTTAAGGTACATAAAAGCCTTTTTAGAACTTAATTTAGAAACACATAAAGTTGATATCTGAACAAGAAACTGGTTTCTTTGGCTGCCTCTGAGAAGGGGAATCAGATAGCTGGGGAGATGGGGTGGGGGTGAGAGATTGACTGTGTAGGCTTTTGTAACTTTTGACTTTTATAGCATGTGAAAGCATTTCCTTTTCAAAAGTAAAAAATATGTCACAACTAAAAGGAAATACAGCAAAAGGTTAGTCCTTGTGTTAGACGATGCCATGAAGCATGCTTTCATTAAACTGCAAGCTCCTTAAGATAATAAAGAATTATTACTACTGTTTTGAAATAGCGAGCATGAGTATATACATGGCAGGAAGAATTTTCCTGAACTTGCTCAAATGTCCAAAGTAGACAGAGTCCACTCTATGTCTTTGGTGTTGGTGCATGGAGGATGGGGGAGGAGCCGTCTCACAGATAATCCAAAACCAGGGAGGTCTGTGACAATAATCTGGAAGTTTGGATTGAATTTTTTGTTGCAGAACCATACACATTATAGCAATGAAGCCCTATTCCGCAGACCCTTGCCAACACCCCTTGTCAACATGCCTCTGCCTGGGCTACTGAGGCCTGGAGGTGGATGGTGATGGACAGCACCTTTTCCATTGCTGGGACTGGGCTGACCTAGTTTCCCAAACATTTTGTGCACGAGATTCTCTGCTTCCACCTGCATAAGAGAGTGCTTTCTTTTGACAGCCTTGAACAGGCCCAGGCTGGGGGTGGGGTGGGACGTCTGAGCACTGTTCCTCCTTCCACTTCTGGCTGGGCCCAGTGAAGCTACAGGCATGGTGTGTGGGATGACTCAGGATGGGGTGTCTGCCAAGGTGCAGAAAGAAAGCTCATATACTATCTGTGGCTGTCCCCTGGGGGCTACCCTTAGTTGGTCTTGCAGTTGGGAAATTTGTCCTCGGTGCTTTCCTTGCTGTGCCTCTTGACCCCCCCCCCGCCCCGAGGCCTTACCTCCTTGTACTCTCTGTGACCACACATTCAGCCTCTGTCCTCTTTCACTCGACCCAGAGGTCCCCATTCTCCCCTTTTCTACCTCCCCAGTCCCCCAAGTTGCCCCTCCAGGACAGACATTTATCAGTGCTGTGTTTTCTGGGAATGATGGGAAGAACTCCTTTAATCTGAGGCCTCATGAGGTTATTTGTGTTTAAAAGATGCTGGAAGAGTACAGGGTTTTAACAAAAGAATTAATCCCTAATGGGAAAATTTGGGGCTGCGTAGATTGCATGGACACTGAATTCCTTTCAGTGGCTCTCAAATCACTCCACCTTAGAAACTACCTACATGCCCTATTTGAAAGGTAGTTCTATCATGCACTTAACTGCTAGATACGTGGGAGGAAATGGTACATATATGTCTTAAGTTTTTATTATGTTAAGATCAAACATACAGGGAAGGCATAGAATATTGAGTAGATAGCCTGTGATAATTTTTCATACTATTCTTTATGTTCTTTACATGCCCACGTTACGTCTGTGTTGCGTATGGCCTTGTGATCCTGATGCTGTAGGTGTAGGGCGGATATTTGGAGCGCTGAAGGCACCGGTCTACTATTGTAGACCCAGAAAGCAGGATTGGAACCCAGGTCCATCTCACCCCAGAACTTGAGTCACTGCGTTAACTGTTTCCCTCACTTGAATTCCTTTCTTCCCCAGCTTGTTCCCCAGACTTTTCCTGCAGGAGATAATTACATGCATTCTAAAATAGCAGCAAAATGTAAAGCCTAAAGAACTTGCGATATTTTATGCTTGGCTAGAATTCTTGGAATTTTAAAAATGACTTTTCTTTCCTCTTGTTTTGATATGCATAATAATTACTCCAGTAAGTTTTCCTTGATACATGTATTTTGAAATAAGAATGACTTAGGGAAAAATGCTTTTCAAGTCCAAATTCATTATTGGTTTATTGTTGAATGGGGGCCCACTAAACACTAAAGATTTTAGTTGATAACCATGAAAAGAAACATATTCTATTTGGGGGGACGTTTAGAATCAGGTTTTTTTTTTTTTTTTTTTAATTTTTTTTTTCAACGTTTTTTATTTTTTTATTTATTTTTGGGACAGAGAGAGACAGAGCATGAACGGGGGAGGGGCAGAGAGAGAGGGAGACACAGAATCGGAAACAGGCTCCAGGCTCCGAGCCATCAGCCCAGAGCCTGACGCGGGGCTCGAACTCACGGACCGTGAGATCGTGACCTGGCTGAAGTCGGACGCTTAACCGACTGCGCCACCCAGGCGCCCCGAGAATCAGGTTTTTATTATAGTTAGTTAAGGAAACTTCCATGCTTAACAAGAAGCAAGTGATAAATCTAGAAGCAGAACGTATGTGAGAAGTGGGGCTTCTGGTGGGGTGGGGGAGACAGGGCTGCAGGGGTCTGAGGTGATATCATCTATGGTGTTTTGAAGTGAAGTGGTTAAGAGAGGAGTATTTGGACAAATAAGATTCATAACAAGTATTTTTTTTTAAAGAAAATTATACTGGAGAATATTTAGAAAATATGGTTTTAGAAATATTTAGAAAATATTGTTTAAAAAAACTTTAACCTTAAGCATAGGAAATAACTAATGAGAAGTAAACCCGAGAGGTTGACTCTGGCTTCCAATCTGTGGGGCCTTTACAGAAAAAGAGTTTATAATCCTTTTCATTCACATACTTGCTCCTGCTGCAACCACCCTTCAGTTTAGTTTCTTTTCACACACTGAATGTACTCACGTCTACCTTATAAATTTTCCTGGCAAACCAGTTGCATTGCTGGATCCCAGAGAAAGAAGAAAATACCCAAATCAACTGAAAAATAAAATATCACCCTGTTACGACATCCCAAATTAACCTAGTGCCTGTCTCATGTCCTCTGCTGGTCATCACTCCTTGAAATGTGATGGGTACAGGAAAGAGAACTACTTTATACGTGATGTTACAACATGCAGCCCAGGTCACAGAGCGGGGTGGAACTGGGTGCTGTGTATCACCTTTGGAAGCTGGGACACCACAGACCCGTCCTGGAGGGGTACTGGGGTGGGGGGTAAAAAAAAAAAAAAAAAAAAAAAAGGCTCCAGCAGCCAAAGGTCATTTCAGAGGAGCCATTGGGTCTTGGCTTTCTTGAAAGTGATGACCAGAAACCCACGTTCTCACCTCTCCCTGTCTGTTAGAACTCAAAGCTGCCTAGGATAGAAAAGCCAAAAAAAAAAAAACAATTGGACCTTCTTTCACACCTGGCACCCATGGTGCAGCCCATCCCACCCTTCCCACCTCTGCTTTATTTTATTTTATTTTTCAATATATGAAGTTTATTGTCAAATTGGTTTCCATACAACACCCAGTGCTCATCCCAAAAGGTGCCCTCCTCAATACCCATCACCCACCCCCCCCCTCCCACCCCCCATCAACCCTCAGTTTGTTCTCAGTTTTTTAGTCTCGTATGCTTTGGCTCTCTTCCACTCTGACCTCTTTTTTTTTTTTTTTTCCTTCCCCTCCCCCATGGGTTCCTGTTAAGTTTCTCAGGATCCACATAAGAGTGAAACCATATGGTATCTGTCTTTCTCTGTATGGCTTATTTCACTTAGCATCACACTCTCCAGTTCCATCCATGTTGCTACAAAGGGCCATATTTCATTCTTTCTCATTGCCACGTAGTACTCCATTGTGTATATAAACCACAATTTCTTTATCCATTCATCAGTTGATGGACATTTAGGCCCTTTCCATAATTTGGCTATTGTTGAGAGTGCTGCTATAAACATTGGGGTACAAGTGCCCCTGTGCATCAGTACTCCTGTATCCCTTGGGTAAATTCCTAGCAGTGCTACTGCTGGGTCATAGGGTAGGTCTATTTTTAATTTTTTGAGGAACCTGCACACTGTTTTCCAGAGTGGCTGTACCAGTTTGCGTTCCCACCAACAGTGCAAGAGGGTTCCCGTTTGTCCACATCCTCTCCAGCATCTATAGTCTCCTGATTTGTTCATTTTGGCCACTCTGACTGGCGTGAGGTGATATCTGAGTGTGGTTTTGATTTGTATTTCCCTGATGAGGAGCGACGTTGAGCATCTTTTCACGTGCCTGTTGGCCATCTGGATGTCTTCTTTAGAGAAGTGTCTATTCATGTTTTCTGCCCATTTCTTCACTGGGTTATTTGTTTTTCGGGTGTGGAGTTTGGTGAGCTCTTTATGGATTTTGGATACTAGTCCTTTGTCCGATATGTCATTTGCAAATATCTTTTCCCATTCCGTTGGTTGCCTTTTAGTTTTGTTGGTTGTTTCCTTTGCTGTGCAGAAGCTTTTTATCTTCATAAGGTCCCAGTAGTTCATTTTTGCTTTTAATTCCCTCGCCTTTGGGGATGTGTCAAGTAACAAATTGCTACGGCTGAGGTCAGAGAGGTCTTTTCCTGCTCTCTCCTCTAGGGTTTTGATGGTTTCCTGTCTCACATTCAGGTCCTTTATCCATTTTGAGTTTATTTTTGTGAATGGTGTGAGAAAGTGGTCTAGTTTCAACCTTCTGCATGTTGCTGTCCAGTTCTCCCAGCACCATTTGTTAAAGAGACTGTCTTTTTTCCATTGGATGTTCTTTCCTGCTTTGTCAAAGATTAGTTGGCCATACGTTTGTGGGTCTAGTTCTGGGGTTTCTATTCTATTCCATTGGTCTATGTGTCTGACTTTGTGCCACCCCCTCCCCCCCCTTTATAGCTGCAGGTAATAGATCGGCCTCGCCAGCTCGGTAATTCCTCAGCCTCGTGCCTCCCTCCTCCTTTCTTGTCCTCCTGGTGTCCTGGACTGTCCACACCAGTAATCCGGAAGGTTGCCTGATGGGAGCTGAGCCCTCCTCAGGGCAAGGTGCAGCTTCTCTGTGGCCATGGTAGGGTGAGGGGGTGGGAAGAAAGCCAGACTGCTCATGGTTACCCAGGCTGACTGTTCTGTGCCATCCTGCATGTTGCTCCTCCTGGTCAGATGTCACGTGCACAGAATACACTTGGCTGGGTAAAAATGCAGCTTACCACAATTGCTCAGCACACCTGTGGTCTTGTGTGAGCTCCTTTTCAGCCTCAAACCACCCTGCTCTCCCAGCTCCTTTCTTTTTTTTTTTTTTTTTAATTTTTTTTTCAACGTTTTTTATTTATTTTTGGGACAGAGAGAGACAGAGCATGAACGGGGGAGGGGCAGAGAGAGAGGGAAACACAGAATCGGAAACAGGCTCCAGGCTCTGAGCCATCAGCTCAGAGCCTGATGCGGGGCTCGAACTCACGGACCGCGAGATCGTGACCTGGCTGAAGTCGGACGCTTAACCGACTGCGCCCCCCAGGCGCCCCCCAGCTCCTTTCTTTCCTGCCTGTGGTTCCTTCTTGCAGATTCAGCCCCATAAGCGTCTCTTTTGCCCCTCCATAATCAGCAACCTCATTTGCTTGCAAGTTCCCTTGAACCAGGCTCTGGGGTACCCGGGGGTCCCCCTCACTCGCTGGAGTGACTGGCCACCATCACAAACTCTGATCGCAGCTCACTGTCACCAGGAATTAGGATTATGAGAGGGCCTCTGGACGTTTTTGTGCTGCGGCGAACACTGGGACTTGAACCATAAAGGCATCTCATGAGCCTTCTCGGTGTTCATGCTGCCTTTCCAGAGCTCTAGGATCTAACGGTATTTTTCCTCAGAGAGTTAATGAAGTCAGCCTGTAAAGCAAGCCTGTCTGGCTTGGAATTACTCACCATTTGTTGTCAATGTGAGTCAAGAAAAGAAGCCCAAAGAATTTGAGAAGTCAAAAAGAGAACCAGAGGTCTCTGGATTTTGAGGTTTATAGATTAATTTTATTGCAGTAAGAACATTTAACATGACATCAACCCTTCTGACAAATTTTTAAGTGTATAATACAGTATTAACTATAAGCACATTATACAGGAGATCTCTAGAATTCATTTTGAGTAACTGAAACTTCATGCCCATTGATTAGCAAATCCCCCATTTCCCCCTCCACCAAGCCCCTGGGAAACATTTTCTGTGCTTTGCTTCCTTGAGTGGACTATTTTAGATACTTCATATAAGTGGAATTGTGTAATATTCTTCTGTGACTGGCTTATTTCACTAAGCATAATATTTTCCATGCTTAACCATTTTGTTGCATATTGAAGGATTTCCTTTTATTAATTTTTTTTAATGTTTGCTTATTTTTGAGAGAGAGAGGGAGGGAGGGAGAGATTGGGGGAGGGGCAGAGAGAGAGGGAGACACAGAATCCAAAGCAGGCTCTAGGTTCTGAGCCATCAGCATAGAGCCCAACATGGGGTTTGAACTCCCGAACCATGAGATCATGACCTGAGCCCAAGTCAGACGCTTAACTGACTGAGCCACCCAGGCACCCCCAGGATTTCCTTTTTTAAGGCTGAATTTCGCTGTATGTATATACCACTTATCTTTATCCATTCATGTGTTAGTGGACAGTTAGGTTTCCACATCTTGGCTCTTGTGAATACTGCAGTGAATATGGCAGTGCAGATATCTCTTTGAGATTCTGACTTTAATTCTTTTAGGTATATACTAACAAGATTGCTGGATACACTGGTATTCGCTGCTATGGAAAACTGTATGGAGGCTCCTCAAAAAATTTAAAAATACCGACTAACTGCTTTTGCCAGAGTTCTTTGTGGTGCAGCTTAATTCTAGCTTGGTGTTGCTCTGACCACATACTCATTTTCTGTTACTTTCCTGTCTTAGGTCAGATGCTATGGAGACATCAGGATCAAGGGATTGGCTTAAAGCAGTTCTGGGTATAAAAACACCATTTGTTAGGCAGAGGTTTCGATTTCTGTGATGATTTGATCCGTCAGGTAAGAGCTGTGGAAAAGGGTCTCTGAGGAGAGTCAGCCTTAAGCACACACAGCTAGTGGAAAAGGAGAACTTGGGTCTTCAAGATAGTCCTGTGACCTCCAGTGAAGTTCTGCTACCATGCTCTGCTACAGTAGTGGACGTGTGCATCCTCTGTGTTCCTCACAGGAGCCTCTTCAAGAGGCTTTCTACCTGGTGTTGGCTTCCACGGAGCCTATACCTTGGAGGGGATAGGAGTATCACGTATGTATGTTAACCGCCTGCAGCCTTGAAGCGGGGTGATCGTGGGGCCTGGGAAGGGCTGGGATAGGGGGCCGGGCATGTCAGCACATGTGGCGTCCTGCTTGCTTTTCTCTGTGTCTGTTGTGAAATTATCCCAGAATTCTGATAGCACTTTAAAAGAAGAAAAATTCCTCAATCTGTTTGGACACAGCAGAAATTCCACCTGTTCAATTTTTTTCTGGACTTTCTTCCTGGTGCCCATCCCTGCAATCTCTACCCCCACTGGGTTTTTTTCTCCCCCACAGTCCCCCACTGGAATTTTTTTTTGTTTTTGATTTATTTTTTGGGGGGGGTCTTATGATGGGGGCACAGTTGGTTTCCTGGCCCTTGGGCACAGGAAGGGAATCCTAGTATCTAACCACTCCTTTAAAACTTGACGCCAGTCCTCTTTCCAGCTCTGCCCTGTGTCTACCTTTCTGCACCTTCTTCATGCTCCTGTGTGGGAGCTTCCCCTAGTCCGCAAAGTCCAAGCACATGCCCGTTTACCTCCTTGCTCAGAACCACCAGTGTGAGGTTTGCTGTTTGTGGAGCAAAGGCCTAAAGCCCCAAGAACAAAGAAAACCTGGAGAGGAAGTAGCAGCAGGGCAAGCATGTTGGGAATATTTAGAAAACCGGACTGCCTGTGTCCAGCGCCCACGTTTAGCTGGAAGGCACTTCAGCTTCTTAGCGGTTTTCTAGTTGATGCCTTGCAGGAACAATTCCAGAACCTTCCAGCCTCTGCAGAGCCCCTGCAGTCCTGTCTCCCTGCTTCTGGCATGGAGCCCACCCAGTGTGCTGGTTTACCAGCATCGACTCTAGGAAGAGCCTGTTGGGGCAAAGTTTGTTAATACAGTTTTATTAAGACAGACTTATTTTCCATTTAGAACAGGTGCTGTCAATATTTTTTAAACTTCCATTTTTTTTAAAAGCTGTCTAAGGACCACAGGTAAATGCATTGAATATGGGAAAGGGCCAAAGAATTTATTAAATTATATAAGCTGTGCGTCGGGTCCTGCCTTCCTCAAGCTCTGAGATGAGTCAGCAGTCAGCAGAGCATACATTTTCATGCTCGCCACCCAAGCTTTGATTCTGACTGCAGCTACTGTTGGAGGCAAAGGTAGAAACAGATGGGGCTGCAGCCTTCAGGAGAGCGGCAACCTCATTTCTTGGCATTTGTGGTTTGGTTCTACCCTTCCCTCCAAGTCTCTGCCCCTGTAGGGTGCTACCCTCTCCATGTGGCATGTTAACGGCTGGAGCCACCTGCCAGACGTGAGTGTCTCCGGGGTCCTGAACCCTAGGGCGGTGGCTCTCTGTGTGAATACTGCCAGGTCCATGTGCACTGGCATTTGGATCCCCATCCCTGAGGGCCTGTACTTTTCCAATGTTTTTTTTTTTTTTTTTTTTTTGGTCTCCCCCGTGAGTTAATAGGGCTTCTGTTCCTGTTGAACTCCTTTTGTCTGGAGCAGTGAACAGTGACAGGTCAGTCTAGCTCCTGGGCCCCTGGTACGGTTATAATGAACAGTGGGCCATGCATGATTTTCCATCTTTGTGCAACCTTTGAAGGGCTGTGATGAATCCCCTTTTGACAGTGATTGGAAAGGAGTATGTTTTGACGAATGTAAAAGGTTGCTCAGAGAACTGGGGGTTCAAGCTGGAGACTTGTACCAGCTCGGGGGTTCATAGGTTGGATATGCTATTGGTTTCCCTTCTTGAGACAGAGAAGGCAGTTGGTTACAATGCATTAGAAAGTAATTTGAAAGGAGATGACCATTTCTTATAAAAACAAACATGTGCTCTTAGATCCCAGGGAAGAATGGAGGAGGAGAAGGCTGTCGAAATCATCCAGGCTATAGTCTTCCAACCACTCACTGAGGCCCTCAGTGTCCCCTGGGGACTGATGAGAGGGGTAGAAAAAGGTTTACAGCCTGTGGGTCCCCCAAAGGTGACAGTGTCAGTGACGGGGTCAGAGAAGGGATCTCACTTCTACTGTCTTCCTGCATTGAGCTCTCTGGGCTGCACCAACCTTCCCGAGAGAGCGCTGCTTGAAGACCAGGACTTTGTACAGGCCCCAGCTCGTGCCCGTCCATGTGAAGCGGGACCACAGGGCTGTGACTGCATCTTCCCTCTGTCATGGGGTGACTTGTCACAGCGCCATTTAGTGCTGATGAATGAGTCTGAGAAGGAAGACGCTGGTGTATAAATACTCTCCTTGAAAGGGATCTCCTTTTAAAGAAGGACTGTGTATTACTTTTGTAGAACCCTGAAGAGAAATACTAGAAAGGTAGGAGACAGACTGCTTGGAGCATGGAAGTTGGACCTGGCTGGTGGGGAAGTGGGAAGGGAGCCAGAAGGACCAGAGTGCTTTGGGAGGAGAGAGATTTCAAGGGAAGAGCTGCCAGGATGCATGTGGTTGAGTGAGAAAGACAGGTGAAGAAAACCTTGAGAGTGTTTGGCTGTGTGTTGATGCCCGTTCAAGAGATTCAGTATAGATTTAAAAAACCGTTGAGGATTAATTTGATGTTGACTAGCATTAAAAAAAAAAAAAAAAAAAGAGCTATAGCTGCACAAGTCCCTCAGCTTGGTTAGGGCCCTCCTGTGGTGGATCATCCTACACACCTCGTGGTGACCGTCACAACCATCAGTGTTGGTGGCTTATCCACTGAGATGAGTATTGGCTCAACAGTAGGCACAAGCTTCTGTACAGAACATCTGGTTTTTGCAAGAATTTTGGCTTAGGTTCAAATACTAAGGTCGTCTGAATCCATCAGGGTATTCAAAGGCAGAGGATGCGAAAAGAAAAAGGAGCAGCTTTTGTAATTTGCCTTGATTGGTAGAGCTGAAACTGATGGCATAGGGTTTGACAGTTGGGCTTGCCAGGATGCGAATGAGGGAAACCACGGTGCTTGTGCAGCAGGTGGGGAGGGAGGTGTCTGCTCTCCCAGTGTTTCTTCTCTGAGTCAGTTCCTGCTCTTTCTTGAATTCTCTGACACATCTTAAAGGCTTCGTACAGTCAACTTAGCTCAGGACCTCACAGCATGGAAACAGTAAAAGACAGAATTTGGTTTTTGCCTCATCATATGCCATATAGTTAGCAAAGACCTAAGACAAATTATAGCTTCATGGTCTCTGTGCTGTTTGTTCCATTTGCTGTTCTTAACATTTGGATAGCATAGGGAGTCCTGGGCTTACCAAGGGGTAAGTACTACAGTTCCTGAGGAGGGAGGAGAACACTTGAGAATCCATAAAAAAAAATTAAAGGAAAATGGGAGAACCAAGAGCAACAGAGAGTCCCTTCCCCTCCTTGGATCCCAAATCTTCCTAAGGACCTCCAGCGAAGGGTCCTTACTCTGAGACTGGATTAAAGCAATCATCTGCTTGGTGTGAATGATCAACTAACACAGTCCTCCCTGGAGGTATTTGGAGGTTCACATTAAACTCACAAGAATGACTACGTTGAAATAAGAAAGGACAGATAGGGAGCCCGAGTAGTCGGGTTGGGCACTGGGGGTGAGGAGAAAAGTCTGAGTGCCCCTTCTGGCTGCCTTTTCAGGTGGCTGTCTCCCCCTCCCCCGTCCAAACCCCTACCCCTACCCCTTGATAACTGTGCAAGGAGTGAAATAAGAGAACTGAACAGTTTTCAAAGATATTTTTTGGTAGCATGCAGCTTACCGCTGCTCACTTACCCCTTGTCACCTTTATGATGAAGTGTCTGCACATCAGGGGTTGCTGCACAGAAGGCTCAAAATGAGAATCAAGGATGGAAGTGTCTCTGTTAATTGTGCTCTCCTCTGCTGAGAGACGCTTCCCTGCCTCCCCTGCTTTGTGGACCTTGAGCTACAGCGAGGGGAGGTGGGACAGTCCTGGCGTTAGAGCAAATGCTCACTTGTTGCTTGGTGGAAAGCCCTCCACCCCACCCCCCTCTCATCATGAAACCTGCAAATAGCTTTGTTACACCATCTGAATGAATTGGCCAAACTGAATCTCCTGAATCCTCCTCGCCTTTTATTTTTCACCTTAATATTCAAATTTTAGTTCTTTCCAGCCTAAAAAAAAAAATCAGTCTCTATCAAACTTGACCTGTTTTCGAACTGCATTATTATATCTACATGTTTGCTTGATCACTTGGCTGAGGTAGTATTGGTCCGGTTTCTCTACTGAAAAGTTACTCTTTTTCTCTCCTTTCCATACTGGACCCTCTGGAAGGAAGTAGTTCACTATATGTAGCCCAAATTCAAAGGGTGGGGAGTTCTCTTCCTGTTTGTCTGTTCTTCCTCTTTAGTTATTCAGTCTTTTATTTATATCAGTTTAGACTTGTGGATATTTACTTGATATTTTAGACTATAATTTTGTACTACTTCTTAAATGTATTTATTTGTAATTTTCTAAACGTTTTTTATTTTTGAGAAAATGTGTGCCAGGGGAGGGGCATATAGAGAAGGAGACACAGAATCCGAGGCAGAATCTGACTCTGAGCTGTTAGCACAGAGCCTGATGCGGGGCTCGAACTCACAAATGGTGAGATCATGACCTGAGCCGAAATCGGATGTTTAACCAACTGAGCCACCCAGGCGTGCCCCTGATAATCCTTTGTACTACTTTTAAGCAGGGGTTTTGGAAGCCACAAATCACTATGCAGACGTGAGACACTAATGTAATCAGTATGTTACATGCTAACCTGGTGGTCATTTCCCCCATGAAGAGGTGCTATTAAGGTATTTCCTGAATGGTCCCAGAGACCTATGCAGCACACAGTTGGGGTGGTGCAGTTCAGTAACTCATAGCTTTTGTGTGCAGTGGCTTATGGGAATAAGCATTCAGGGTGCTGGCTGGTGGCGATGGCACATCTCCCACTTCGCCATGTGGTCACTCACTGGTATATTTGAGTCCTGATTCCTCTCTTGCCTGCCATGTAACCTTGGACAAGTCACTAAATCTGTGTGAGCATCGGCATCTCATTGGTTACATCAGGACATTAAGACCCGTGTCAGAGGGTTGTTGGTGGTGGTCAAGAAAGGTACCTGTGAAGCACTTGACATGGAGAGGGTGGTTGTTCAATTTCCCACTTGCCTTTCTTCCATGCCCTCACCTGATCAGGGAAAGGGAAGCCCCCTACCCCCACCACCCCGGGATCTGGGGTGTTGGTGGTGAGCCCTCCTGTGATAACAGGTGAGAGTTGATAGAAGTGGGAAAGAGCACAAGATGAGGATGGGTGGGGTGGGCATGGGGGGTGGGGATGATGGAAACCAAATAGCTAGTGGCAGTGATCTCCCTGCAGAACGAAGGAGGGGCAGGGCTTGCACAGTACCTTTCTGCACGTCCTCACATGGCGCTCTGCTCCTGTCCCCTGCACTGGGGCTGGCTGCTCACGTCCTTTTCCATTGCCGCCACCATTGCTTTGGAGCAAGGCTTCCCTCCTCCTTCTGTGGGATGGCATCTTTACCCCATCCTCTCTCTCTTCCCTCATTCCTGAAGGGAGAAGGACTGTTCTGACTTCTAACTCACCAATACAGTAGGTATACCGAGGAATAGTGAAAGGATTTCTTCAACCCATCCTCTTCTTTTTCCATGAGAGTCCTACTGAAAGAATAAATTCTATTACTCTCTGCTAAGGTTGGGTGAACCTGATTTTGAATTCAGGCTGGTCTCCTTCCAAAGCCTTTGTATTGACCCACTTTGCCTCTGTGAATTGACCGTGAGTTGGCTCATGAGTCCCTGCTTGTGCAGCCCTCGTACCTGAATTTAGAGGTATTGGAGGACTTAAGGAGTCCCCGAGGGCTCAAGGATTACCCACTTCTGCTTCTCAATTCACTTTTGTGGGCTGGCCTGGGAAATAATCCAACATCGGCAATGTTGCTTTCATAGGGAAATTGCTTTTAAATTTCAAGTAACTAATTTACCAGTAAGCTCTTGGAACAAAGGTAGTTTTCTCCTTGCAGACTTGGGGTTCTGCCTGTCTGTTGTGTAAGAAAAAGCAGGGTTCCAGCAGGGAAAGGGTAATGTGGTGGAAAGAGCTGCCCTAGGAGTTGGAATACCTCTGCCTTAGTCATGGATCTGTCACAAATTATGGGGAGCCCGAGCCAATCCCTTCTAAGCTTGAACTTTTCTTTTTTAATAAAATCAAGTTGGACTAAGATCTTGAAAGTCTCTTTCAGATCTGAGAACTTATGCTCCACTTATAGAAAGGTATGCAAAAGTGAAATTGGTTGTATTGATTGTAGTGATTTTTTTTAACATTTTTTTTAACGTTTATTTATTTTTGAGACAGAGCATGAACAGGGGAGGGTCAGAGAAAGAGGGAGACACAGAATCTGAAACAGGCTCCAAGCTCTGAGCTGTCAGCACAGAGCCCGACGTGGGGCTCGAACCCACGGACCGCGAGATCATGACCTGAGCCGAAGTCAGACTCTTAACTGACTAAGCCACCCAGGCGCCCCGGTTGTAGTGATTTTTAGATGATTTTATACAAACCTGTTTTCATTAAAGTTACTTTATGTCCTCTCCCCCACCCCAGTAGAAAGTTCTGACTCCTGTAACTGTTCCTATACTCCAACCCATGTGCCTAGTAGGATTGCTCACTGGCCAGGTGCCATAGAAAAAGGACATCCACCTTCTGGTCCCCTTGGTGGAGCTGCTTGGGTACAAGCAAATGTAGGTTTCCCTCTAGATACTTTTAGTTCTCTGGTCTTTGTGTTAGATGGCTCAAAATAATTGGTGTTCAGTTCTTTGGGATTATTGGTTACTGGACCTAGAAGGTTCCCAGTAGTTTAAAGATAGCAACAAATAGTGATGTGTCTCTTGGTGCACATTACCCGCCCCCTACAACTCTGATTTGCATGATTTCTGGATTTTTAAGATTGACAACTTTGTTAATGGGAATTCTTATCGCTAGATAGTAACTGTTTTTTTTTTTTTTCTCCAGAGTCCAACGTTCTCAGTAAAATCTAAATTAGGTAGGTGGCAATCTTCGGTTTCCATGATCTCTGCACAGAATACCTAAGAATTTAGGACAGAATACCTAAGAATTCTTCCTGATAGCCTTGCAGGCTGTGACCAGCCCAAGTGCCAGTTTATCTGCAGAAAAAATAAAATATCTCAGTGCTTTCTTGTGATTTTAGGCTTAGGAGACATTAGAAATTGGGGAAATTAAAATCCAGTAATTTCTTGCAAGTGTTTCATGGATGGATAGATTAATAATGTAATAGTTGTCTTTGAAAGAGTATTTTTTTTTCCTTCTATGGGTCCTGTTTACTGATAAAATACTCAAGACCTAAATAAAATTCAGAAAATGGGTTAAGCTAAAAAGAAACCCACGGTATTGGTGGAAATGTTCTCAATGATATGGCTGGTAATTTTTGCAATGAGATTAAATAGGAGAAAGCAACCAGCTTTAATTTGTATTTAGTCAGAAAAACCTTCTGTTTTCACTAGCTGGCCTTCAACTTGGACCATATCTGTGGCCAGGTTGATAATTCTCTTGGGAAACATGCCACTCTACTGGAGTTTTCAGATGATTGTGTCAATATTGACGTGTTGAAGAAATGGACTGCATGCCTCTCTGATAAAAGGTATCTGGGGAAAGGATTAGAAACGGACAAGTCCGTTACAGAGCAATGCACATTCCTTTCATTAGTAATGTCCGAGTGGTTCCTGAGGACATCTTGCTGCTCTTAAAATTCTTCCAGTAAAGGCTCTGAATGGTAGCAGCATGCTTCCTGCTGCGTGAGGTGTTCAGCGAGGCCGACCTCTGGGTAGCCCTGTGGGCTTCGCACGAGCCATGCTGTGTGACTTTGTGCTGCAGCCTGGGCCCCGGCACCCAGCAGCTGGAGGCCAGGGACAGATCGGCTCCTGCGGGGTGAGTCAGGCCCAGCCAGGGAAACTTGGGTCAAGAAGATAAAAATTCCATCAACTCACAGTGAAGAGACATTGCATTTCTTTTCCTTTGCAGACTGCCAGTGTGATAACTTGCAGAAGTACAAAGCATCTGAGTGCAAGTGGAGAAAGAGAGAGTGCTAGAAACCCAGAGTCAGGGAGGGAGATGCTGATAGGCCCCGTGGGAGGCAGGAGGCTCGGGATGAGGAGGAGAGGGGGAGGGAGGCCCCAAGGAGTAGGTGGTGGTGGTTTGGCTTCAGTGGAAGCAAGAACAAAGACCCATTTCTGGGCTCCTCTGTCCATCCCTCCCTATTTTCTTGCCCCCTCCCTCCTGCTCCCCTCAGTACCATAGGCCCTGAACATCCACAGGACCGCCGCCCTTCAGTGTCTGTTTCTCTGTGTATGTCTCTCTCTCTGGTACAAAAACACACGTACACAGGCAAACTACCATGCTTAAAACTTTTAAAAGTAAATTTTAAAAACGAGTGTGACAATTTCAGGCACAAAATAGATATGGATATCAGAACGCAGCGACCTTTGTGGCCATCTTCCTGTAGCCGTGGGTCCAGACGTGAGCTAGAGTGACCAGAGGTCTGGGCTGGCTTCTGCAGAGCCCTGGGGTGGGGGCCAGGCAGTGCAGCACCTGCCTTCCAGCTCTGGTGGAGGTCCTTCTAGTTCATTTCTCCTGTCCCTGACATATTCATTCAGGGATGTAATGGGAGAAGGCTTGGTTGCTGTCCTCCTAATATTGCCAGGTTCAAACCTCTGTTAGAGATGGATCATCCACACACAGATTGAAACCGAGGATCCCAAGTAAGTTTTATCTCAAAAGGTAACATGTATTTATGGATAGTGGATTCCCAGAATGCTGCGTTAAGAATGCTGCTGAGCTTGTGCGTAGGCCTGGTGGGTTCAGTTAAGTGGTGACTGCCATGGGGATAGTGGGAGAGAAGTTTGGTTTTCTTCTTTTTTCTTTCCCTTCATCTGAATCCCATTAAACTTAGATTTTCCTCCCTCTTGTCCATGCATAGGTACATTGCGTCTGCTCAGACTGAGATTGGATCTGACCTCAATTCTAAACCATAAAACTAGAGCAAGTCCTTGAAGTAGATAGTACTTGTCAGTTTCCTGTGGACACTGGCTCTCTCGCCCCTGCCGCCTCCCCACCTCTCCATACCTACAAAATGTCATGAAGTGCTGACACTGCAAAGAACTAGAGATTTGTCAATCCTGCCCCAGAGAGCTGCCATGCTCTCAGGCCACCTGCAGGGACGGAGGTCACTGTAAATGGGCGAGTTTGCCTTCAGGCTTTGAATGAGTGCTTGTCTGGGTTTGGCTTCCTGGCCTGGTCTTCCCAGACCCCATCCACTCCTGCTGACCAGCAATTCCAGCCCTCTAAATGAGGTGGAGACCTGGCCTTCCGGGCCGGGAAGGATCTAGGTCGCTAGGAGCTGCATGTCCCAACCTCTCCTGTGTGCTTCCCACCTCTGCCTTTGTCTTGGGAGACGGAGCATCCTCTTGGTTTGTGTTGGGCCCTCCCGTGATCCCGTAGTAATGCTGACAGACCTCCAACAGGCCATAAATTAACTTTCTCCCGGGGTGGTGAGAAAGTCATGGCGTGAAGGATGTTTTCGAGATAAAAGTAGAAATGCCCTTTCCTGGGTACTCTGTGTTCTGAGAGAGAGAGAGAGAGAGAGAGAGGGAGGGAGGGAGGGAGGGAGGGAGGGAGGGAGGGAGAGAGAGAGAGAGAGAGAAGAACCTTGCAGGTAAAGAGGTAAATGGGTGGCTTGTGGCTACCCCTCAGTGCTTTCCAACAGGGGCCACTGGCTTCCAGGGCAGAGGCGGGAGGTGGTCCTGGCTGATTCCCACAGCATGGGCAGAAGGAATGAGGCGGTAAGGCCTTGGGGCTCTGACGGCCTGAATTCAAATCCCAGCTCCTTAGCTTGTGGCCGGGGACAGCCATGGGACATGATTCCCACAGCGTGGGCAGAAGGAGTGAGGTGGTAAGGCCTTGGGGCTCTGACGGCCTGAATTCAAATCCCAAGCTCCTTAGCTTATGGCCAAGGACAGCTATGGGACACCATTATCCTCCATTTGTTACTTTATCAAAACCAAGAAAACACCATTCCCTACTCATGGGCTATGGGGAGGCCAATTAAGATCATGTGCAAAGTGCTCCTTATACCGTCTAGCATCCTGGGAGCACGCAGTGCTGGCTTTTGTGTTCCTCTGCCTCTCCAAGACGTGCTTTGCCCTAGTTAAGGTTCGATCCCATAAGACTTGGGTCCTCTCATACTTCAGGCAGGTGGGGAGAGGACATCAACTGTCCTCTGTGGCATGGATGCCCACACTGCAGACCTGGCAGAAATGGAGATAATTGCCAAAATAAATCCAAATGCCAAGAAACCCCAGAAGATGTGCACAGCCTGCAGGTGGGGGGTGGGTTTGTCCTGAGCTGGATGGTTAGGGTGGCCCCAAGGTCTGTCACGTTTCCCACCCCCACTCTACACTGGCATGAAGACAGGTGCTCCTGTGTGAGCTTCTGGCTGTGGAGGGAACAACAAAGTGAGAACCAGCAAACCCTGGCTGACCCAGTAGCAGCCATATTCGTGCTCTGTGGGGCCCCAGTCTGACTTGATTGCCTCTGATGTCCCTTCCACCTTACAGGCTCTGCACTATTGAAGCCACATGAATGGTGGTGCCTCCACCCTGATCTGTCTGGGTAATGTAGCAGGGAGGCCCAGATAGGAGCCAGGGGGACAGAACTGCTAGGGAAAGAGTGATACTAAGAATAGCCAGCCAGACTCCATGATAAGGGCCCAGATGGTCAGGGGTGTCACTTGGGGACAGGGAAGGCGGAGGTGGTGGGGAAAGAACAGGGTGATAAGATAGGAGCTGCACACAGGCAGGCACAGCTTGGGCTCTGGAAATGGCTGTGGGAGCATGCCTCCAACAAGGTCTCCCCCTAGGCCCCTGCTGAAACTCTCTGTGAGGGAGCTGCCCAGAGCCCTTCCTGGGGGTGCCCTGTGGGTGCAAGCTGGTGCAAAGGAAGGGTAAGCCCACAGACTGGGCAGTTGCTGAATGCCAGAACCAGCAGGATTCTAATGATCTTCTGGTCTTAGCCCTACCTGCCCCACCAGTACCTGATGGGGGAGAAATCTGACTCAGACACCGATTCCTCCAAGGTGGGTGGCCAGGCTTAGCCCGACCTCTGCTCCTTCTTCAGATCACCCTGCAGGGCTCCTCCCCATTGCCCCTCACCCCCCAGCCAGGCCCTCCCATGGCCTCTGCTGTGTTCCCAGAGTGCAAGGCATCTCCAAGTGGGAGACAGCAAAGGTACAGCCATTTGTAACCCCGCAGATAAATATGGAGGACCTTCTGGGCAGCAGCTCTGGGCTGCTGGAGATTCAGTGGGAAATAGATCAGGCCTGTGGCTTCCTGGAGCTTGGGGAAGGACAGAAGACCGAGATTACACAAGTAAACAAGCGTGTGGTTATGTTGGTTTCAGACTGTGAGGAGCCCTGGGAGGCAAACAGTAATGTGGGGCTTGAGCCTTATCCCGCTTCACATTTTGGCCTTGCTGTATCTAGCTGGGAGGGGGACGAGGAGGGGGGGTCTTCTCCTTTTAGAATTGTGACCACTCTGATGCTTGCCAAGAATTGGGGTGAAGTTTCCTGTTTTGTATGTGCCCCTGTCCCCAGCCTAGTACCAGGTACAGAGCTAGCTGCCCTGAGGAATGAGCCTCGTGGGGCTAGATGGTTACCGATCACTTTGCCCTTCTGAAACTGAGGGAGACGTTTCTTCCATGGTTGGGTTCTGTGGGCATTTGTAGGCCACACTCAGATCTCTGGGCCTTGCTGATGGCCTTGCTGATGGCTTCACTGATGCTGTGGATGGCAGTGTGGACAGTCGTCTGGCTGGTGCTGTGATGGAGAGGCTGGTAGCAGCTCTCAAGCATCTGTTCCCTCCCTTGTCCCCAGACCCTGCAAACTAGCCGAGCCCCCCTCAACATAGCCACCACCCTTCCCTTGGGAGTGAGGGTACAAAGTGCCATCTCTGTTTAAGACATGGAACTCAGACTGCTTCTTCAGATCCCAGAAGTCAAGCCTTCCTACTCTATCATTTGACCGAGAAGCAGCTGATGCCAGCACAAAGATCAGTTGGCAGGAAGTTCCGGCTTCACAAGGGGCTGCAAGGTCTCATGGGCACATTTGGTGGGATCCTCCTGTGAAACCAGTTGGTGCTCCATCCAGGTTCAAAGTGCATTCAAGGGTTCCGGAGCTGCGGGCTCTAGCAGGCCTCCAGGGAAGTTGTTGGAGGTTAAGGGGGTGGCCGTGGGTCTGTGGGGAAAGCTCCAGTGCTCTGTGGCTAAGCCAGAATAAGCATTATTATTTCCACAAATCAAGCCATTTTCATGCATATTTCCCCCTTGTGTCCTGATCTATGTAATTATGGAATGCATATGTGTGGGAAGGAGGCTTTGGAAAACGAGTTCCTGTTCTTTGTCAAGAGGCTGACCTAAGAGCTTAGGAAATTGGGTATGAGGAAATTCTGTAGCTTAGAGCTGGCAGGAACTCCAGATGGTGGTAGAGGGTGCAGTGCCCTGAGGGAGGGGATTGGTCTGTGCTGCTTTGTCCCTTGGGACCCTGACAAAAGTCACAGGCAGAACGGGCACCACAAAGAGGATATGAACCTGGGGCAGCAGTTAGCATCCTCTTTTTTTTTTTTTTAATATAATTTATTGTCAAATTGGTTTCCATACAACACTCAGTGCTCATCCCAACAAGTGCCCTCCTCAATGCTCATCACCCACTTTTAACGTCAGGAGCCTCTTGGGACGCCTGGTTGCCTCCGTCATTTAAGTGTCTGACTTCATCTCAGGTCATGATCTCATGGTTTGTGAGTTCAAGCCCCACATAGGGCTCTCGCTGTCAGTGCAAAGTCTGCTTCAGATCCTGTCTCCCTCTCTCTCTGCCCCTCCCCAGTGCTTGCATGCGCGCGTGTGTTCTCTCTCTCTCTTTCTCTCTCTCACTCAAAAATAAACCTACATTAAAAAACAAGGCTGGGAGCCTCTTGGATGGGATTTCTGTTCTGCCACCAAGAGGAAACTTCACCTTTTTTTCTGGCCCACCACTGTCCCCACAGTTCTTAACACATGCCTGGCACATAGTAAATGATCAGTAAATATTCATGATATGAACGAGTATTACATTAACTGCTTTCGCTCAGAAATGGGAAAGGATTTTATCATTCCTGTCTGTGCCATTGTCTTGGAGGACAGGAGAGCTTTGTGGAGAGGTTTAGGAGACAGATTTGGTGTGGAAGTGGGGGAGGGGAGGCAGCGTGCACTTCCTAAGGGGACATTGTCATGTTCTGTGCTCTCTCAAACGTGTATGGTTCTATATTTACATAGCATGCACATATTTAAAGTCTATAAGAGATTGTTCACCGGGATAGTGCTCGAAGACCTGTACAGACACACTGGATCCCTTCAGTGACTTTGTACATTCCTTGGTGAACAAGAGCCTCTCAGGGTCCTGCTTCCAGAGGGCCAAGGCAGACAAAGTTAGCCAGATTCCTGCTTAGCTGTGGAACATCGAGCAGAGTGAAGTCTCCTGGACATTGATATTCTCACTGGCAGTAAGGGATTAAAAAAAAAAAAAAGCTAAAGTCACAGGGTTGGAAGGGAAGAAACAGAGCTGTCAGGTGGTTGACACTGAGTGGATGGTGAGGAACTCACAGCTTCACCTCCTTGACTGATCACACCTTCTTAGGGAGAGGCAATGGCAGCTGGTGTGGGAGGAGACCTGAGGGGCTTGTAGTCCTGGCTTTAAAGGCTCACAAGTATTCCTTGTGACTCAGATATTGCAGCATCCCAGAGTTAACCATGTTAATGCTTTTCTGCTATAAAATACGAGGGCAGAGGGGATGCACTTTTTGGAGGGAGCAGTTTTGGGGAGGTGAGGATGCCCTCCCCGCTCCACTGCCTAGCTCCACGAGGCAGGGGATGCAAACCCATGCCGTGCGGGTGCTGCCACAGGTGTTGTGAGCTGGTGAATCCTCGCTGCCTCCCGATGTATCCGGTCTCCTTCCACGGCCCTGCACCCTGGTGCCTGCTCCCTGATCCCAGCTGGCACACTTTCCCAAGGTTTCCTGTAGTTGTATCTTCCCAGGGGCTGCAAGGTCGTTAGGGTTCGAAACCACACCTTATACTTTCCTCAGTCATCCTGTGTCTATGGCAGGTGGTTGTCACTAGTGGCCCCCAGGTCCTCCTGAGCACTGGTCTTATTCAGAACAAAGAGTAGTCCATGCGGTTAGGATCCAGACAATGGCGTATTGAGCGCTTCTCCAAGTAAAGGCTCCTTTTGTCCTGATTGCTGACTTTGGAAAGTTCTTGAGGTTTTGCTGTAGGAAATTAGAATCGCCAGGGCGAAGACAGTAAAAGAGAACCTACCCGTGGGAGAGCGACCCTGTTTGAAGGTGGTTGGCTTTCCGCTAGGCTACAATTGCTTGTCTATCTACAGCATAAGGGATATTTTCTTTGCAGCGCACGGAAAGTTTATTTGTTTTAGGGACATAGCTTTCAGAGTGCAATTTTATTTCTATCCCAGGGGGTTTTACATAAATGAGATGATATGAATAATGACTTTCCTAGATGTTACAGTTAGTAACAACAGGATCCAAACCAGGTAGAGGACTGATCGCTGTTTTCCATCGTTTCAGCACCTGGGGTGTCCAGTGCCACAGCAAATAATGGTTGAGAGGATAAAAATTGTCAGACTTGGGTAATGATGGAGCTAGAAAAAAACTAGAAGTCTCTAACCCAAAATGAAGGGTGGTAAATGCAAACCCCATTTCTCTATAGTGTATATATTGTCATAATCTCAAGTTACTATTTGCCTACACCGTTTGCATCAGAGATGCAATTTTTTTGAACTTTGAAGCGTGAATTAGCATTTGGTAATGTTTTTGGCTAATGCTGTTGGAGGCTTTGTGTGGGCAGGTTCGAATTGCTGGTGTTACTAGGATGGCAACCAGCTCCGCAGCGATTCATTGTGGGTTACTCTTACGTCATTCCTGTTTTATGGATGAGAAAGAACCCATCTAACTTGTTTAAGGTCACGCATTTAGCAAGTGAAGGTGCTAGAACTTTTAAAAATAGCTTTATTGAGAAGTAATTTACACACCTTAAAATTATCCTTTGAAAGTGTACAGTACAACAGATTTTGGTACATCCACAGAATTGTGCAACGATCACCAGTGTCTAATTCTAGAGCATTCCATCACCCCAAAAGGAAACCCCATGTCCATTGGCAGTCACTCCCCATTCTGTGTCTTCCCCTCCACAGCCCTAGGTAACCTCCTTGCTGTCTCTATGCCTTTGCCTGTTCTTGGCATTCATAAAATAGAATAATATGATACTTGGTCTTCTGTGACTGGCTTCTTTCACCTAGTCTAATGTGTTTGAATTTCATTGATGTTTTAACATTTTTATTGGTATTCCATAATAAGCACATACCATGTTTCATTTAGGCATTTATCACATTTGAATATTAGGGTTGTGTCTACCTTTTGGCTGTTCCACAAAACACTGCTGTGAACATCGTGTGGGCATAAGGAGCTAGAGTTTGAACCAGGGTCTTAACTCAGCTGTCTGCACGTGGTTGTCACAAGTGCTCTGCATCTACACTGAAGAGAATAGGATTTTACAACAGGAGAGTCCTTGGAGATGAACAAAGCCGGTTCTAAGCTTCCCTCATTTGAAGTCAGAACAAAAGCCCAGTGAAAGGAAATGAGGTACTCTGATCCTGGCTACTCAAGATTGTGGTCTTCAGACCAGTGGCACTAGCTTCTTCTGGGAGCTTGTTAGAAATGTGGAATCTCAGATCCCACCTGCTGAATCAGAACCTGCATTTTCACTTGATCCCTGGGTGATATGTCAGCTCATTAAATTTGGAGACTCACAGCAGGAGCTGTGATTGCCTAAAATTTCTAATCTAGGGGATTTCCCCCTCCGTATCACATCTGGACATTTTTAGAGTGCATTGTTGCTCTGTAAAATACCAACAACCTCCTCAGTCCATCAAAAAATGAGATAAGCATCGATGCAGTGGAAGAGGTGAAATGCAAGGGGAGATACTTAAGCATTGCCCTTCATGGTTGGCAGAGTGTGCTGCTAACCACTCACGTCCCCTGGGTCAGCGGTGTCTAACCACCCTCTGCTAAATTTCCATTCCACAGGAATGTATCCGTGCCTCTGAGAATAGCATGGTAAAGAAAGCTCTTTATTCTAGGACACATTTTTTGAGAAGCATCCTTAGTAATACTTATGTGCAGGCATACCTCAGAGAGATTGTGGGTTCATTTCCAGACCACTGCCCTAATGGGAATATCACAATAAAGTGAGTCAAATGAATTTTTTGGTTTCCCAGTGCACATAAATGTTAGGCTTACACAGTGCTGCATCTATTAAGTATTCATTAGTATTCTATGTAAAAACACCATGTGCATACCTTCATTAAAATATTTTATTGCTAAAAAATGCTAACTGTCAGTTGAGCTTTCAGTGAGTTGGGATCTTTGTGCAATGGAGGGTCTCGTTTCCATGTTGATGGCTGCTGACTGGGGCGGTGGCAGCTGAAGGTTGGGTGGTTGTGGCAATTTCTGAAAATAGAACAACAGTGAAGCTTGCTGCATTGAATTATTCTTCCTTTCATGAGTGATTTCTCTGTAGAATGTGATGCTGTTTGATAGAATTTTATCCACGGTAGAATTTCTTTCAAAATTACAGTCCATACTGTGAAACCCAGCACGGCTTTATCAACTGACTATGTAATATTCTAACCCCTGTCTTGTCATTTCAATAATCTTCACAGCATCTTCACCAGGAGTAGATTCCAGGTCAAGAAACCACTTTCTTTGCTCATCAATCAGAAGCAGCTCCTCATCCGTTCAAGTTTTATCATGAGATGGCAGTGATTCAGTCACATCCTCAGGCTCCACTTCTAAGTTTAGTTCTCTTACTGTTTCCACCACATCTGCAGGGACTTCCTCCACTGAAGTCTTGAGCCCCTCAAAGTGACAGTTGGAATCACCTCCTTCCAAACTCCTGATAATTCTGATACTTGGACCTCTTCCCATCATACATGTTCTTAATGGCATCTAGAATGTTGACTCTTTTCCAGAAGGTTTTCAATTTACTATGCCCAGATCCATCAGAAGGACCATTATATCACAGCTGTAGCCTTACAGAAATGTATCTCTTGAATAAGACTTGAAGGTTGAAATAACTCATTGACCCATGGATGCTGTGTTAGCAGAAATGAAAACATTAATCTTGAACGTTTCCATCAGAGCTCTTGGGTGATGAAGTACATTGCCAATGAGCAGTAATATTTTTTTAAAGAATTTTTAAAAGATTTATTTATTATTTATTTATTTATTTATTTATTTATTTATTTAGAGAGCCTGAGCACAAGCAAGGGAGGGGCAGAGAGAGAGAGGAGACACAGAATCCGAAGCAGGCTCCAGGCTCTCAGCTGTCAGTCCAGAGCCCAACGCAGGGCTTGAACCCACAAATTGTGAGATGATGACCTGAGCCAAAGTCAGATGCATAACCAACTGAGCCACCCAGGTGCCCCATGTATTTTGAAAGGATTTTTTTTTTTTCCTGAGCAGTAGGTCTTAGCAGTGGGCTTAAAATATTCAGTAAACCATGATTTAAGCAGATGCACTGTCATCCAGGCTTTGTTGTTGTATTTCTAGGGTACTGGCAGAGTAGATTTAGCACAATTTGTCAGAATCCTAGGATTTTCAGAGTGGTCAATGACCACTGGCTTCAACTTAAAGCCATCTACTGCATTAGCCCCTTATAAGAGTTAGCCTGCCCTCTAAAGCTTTGAAACCTAGCATTGACTTCTCTCTAGCTATGAAAGCTGTAGATGGCATCTTTCAATAGAAGGCTATTTTGTCTACGTGGAAAAATCTGTCATTTAGTGTAGCCGCCTTCATGAATGATCTTAGCAGGATCTTTTGATCACTTGCTGCAGCTTCTGCATCCTCATCTGGTGCTTCATCTTGCACTCTTATGTTACAGAGACTGCTGCTTTCCTTGACCTTCATGAACCACCCCCATTAGCTTCACACTTTTCTTCTTCAGCTTCCTCATCTCTTTCAACTTTCATAGAATTGAAGAGAGTTAGGGGCTTTCTGTGGATTAGAGTTTGGCCTAAGGAAATGTTGTGGCTGGTTGGATCTTCTATCCAGACCACTAAAACTTCATTCATATCAGCAAGGAAGCTGTTTTGCTTTCTGTTCACTCATGTGTTCACTGCTGTAGCACTTTTAATTTCCCTCAAACACTTTCCCTTTGCATTCATGACTTGGCTCACTGGTGGAAGAGGCCTAGCTTTTGGCTGATCTTGGCTTTTGACATGACGTCTCACTAAAATAAATCATTTCTAGCTTTTGATTTAAAGTGAGAGACATGAAACTCTTTCTTTTACTTGAATACCTAGAGGCCATTGTAGGGTTGATTGGAAGCATGGGGAGGGGAGAGAGAGAGAAGGGGAATTACTGATGGGGGGAGCAGACAGAGTGTTTATCAATTAAGTTTGTCATCTTACGTGGGTATGGTTGGAGCATTCCAAAACAAAATGATAACATCAAAAATCACTGATCACAGATCATCATAGCAAATATAATAATAATGAAAAAGTTTGGAATACTGCAAGGATTGTCAAAACATGACCCCAAGACACAAAGTGAGCTGTTGGAAAAATTGCTCAGATAGACCTGCTCAATGTAGAGTGGCCACAAACTGTCAATTTGTAAAACGCAGTATCTGTGAAACTCAAAGGTGAAGCACAATAAAATGAGATATGCTTGTATTAGGTCTCTCCAATGAAGTGGAATCAATAGGATATGTAGTCAACTCTTGAATAACACAGGTTAGGGGTAGCCATCCCCTGCACCATTGAAAATCCACATATAACTTTTGATTTCCCCAAAAACTTGACTACTAATAGCCTATTGTTGACTGGAAGCCTTATGGATAACAAAGCATTGATTAACACCTATTTTGTATGTTATATGTGTTATATGTTGTATTTTTACAAAGTAAGAGAAACTGCTAAAAAAAAAATAAGGAAAAGAAGATATATTTATCATGCTATAAAAAAAAATCTATGTATAAGTGGACCTGCAGAGTTAAAACTTGTGTTGTTGAAAAGTCAACTGTTGTATATGTGAAAGATTTCTCATAGGAGTTGCCTCATGCAATTGCTGAGGCCTAGAAGTCCCAACATAAGCTGTCAGCAGCTGGAGAACCAGGAAAGCTGCTGGTATGATTCAGTTTGAGTCCAAAGGCCAGGGAACCAGGGGAGCTGATGGTGTAAGTCCTGGTCTCAGTCTGAGGAGCCAGGAGCCAGATGCATAAATGTCCAAGGGGAGGAGAACTTGGATATCCCAGCTCAAACATAAAGCCGATTTCCCCTTCTTCCACCTTTTGTTCTATTTAGGCTCTCAAAGGATTGGATGATGCCCATCTGCCTTCCTGAGGGTGGTCTTCTTTACTCCTCTACCAGTTCAAAGCCTAATCTCTTTGAAAAATGCCTTGATAGACATACCTGGAAGCAGTGTTTTACCAGCTATCTGTACATCCCTTAGCTCAGTCAAGTTGACATATAAAATTGACCAACACAACTTGGAACCCACTTTGAAAAGTAAATCTGATCCCAATATTGCTGATTCCACATCCCACCCTTCCCTTGTGTTACAATCATTTAAAAAAATTTTTAATGTTTATTATTTTTGAGGGAGAGAGACCGAGAACAAGCAGGGAAGGGGCAGAGAGAGAGGGAGACACAGAATCGGAAGCAGGCTCCAGGCTCCGAGCTGTCAGCACAGAGCCCGATGCGGGGCTCGAACTCATGGACTGTGAGATCATGACCTGAGCTGCAGTCAGCTGCCCAACCGACTGAGCCACCCAGGCGACCACCCCCTCCCCACCCCCTGTGTTACAATCATAAGCAGTGATGTCTAAGTGATTCTTTTCCTTCCAACTTGATTCTTCCATTGGCCATAAACAATTAAAGATGGAGTTTAGAAAACGTATTTCTTTTAATATCTATGCAACATACAAAATTCAAAAGAGCTTAGAAGGGACTCAGATCCCTAAGGAGTCATGATTGTTGGTTGGCCTTATAAATTATACTCCAGAATATTTACTTGTTGGTTTTATGGACTCTTTATGTCCAAGGGGAGCATGGTTCCATTTGTTTTGTCCCATAAGTTCATTTCCTACAAAAGAGATGCAGCAACAGTCACAGAAATGTCCGGTAGGAGGGAGTCAAGTAGGACTGAGACACTGATGTTGCTCCCATAATATTTGGCAAGTGCCTTAAGGACCATTCTCGTCCTATCCCGGCCACCATGTGGGCCATGCTTTATAATTGGGAAGCCCGATGTTTAGAATAGGAGGCAAACTGTAGACTGAGAGCTAGGGCTGTTTCCTTGCAGCAGGTGGCTTAGAGCCTGACGGTCCTTGGAAGATGAGGATTCCAAAGGGCCAAAGCCAGGAAAGCTGATGCCTGATGAGATATGGGTCAGAGAATAGGGGAGGCTGGGGCCAGCCCTGGAAACCCCAGGGAAGAACCTTGAGGTGGCTGAGGTCTGGCTTGTTGACTCCCCAACCCCCCACCTCTGCCTTGGACCTGGCCTGGGACACTGGGGTGGAAAAGGCTCACAGAACCAGGAAGGCCAGATGTTTCTCTCCTGACCCAGAGTGGATTCCCAAGACCTGTGGTCCCCTGGCAGGTTGTTCCCTCTGGACTTGGGAAAGTGTGGCATTTCCCTTCAACATAAGGTCAAAGCTGTGTAGAGTTGCAGGCCTTTAATGGCTAGTTTGGGGCTTAGCTCAGTCTCCAGGATCTTTTGAGGAAGCCAAATCTCTTAAGGCTCTTAGAAGTGTGGGATTAGTACCAGAATGTTCCGGGGGTCGAAGTCTTCTGGGTTATTTCACATCCTCTGCATTTTGTGAAACATCAAGGGCTTATGTGCTCCACTCACTGATAATGAAAAATGTGTGTCCTCACTAGCTGCCAAGGAGGGTGTTTTAAGTAAGTCCGATAGTTTAAATCTTAGGGGTGAAGAAACGCAAAGGGAATTGGGAACTTTAATGGGAAAGACCTGCTTTGAAATAAACCAATTTCTGAGAAACTTTCCCTAATGTCATTAGGTACAGATAGTATCATTCACACTGCTTAGTTTAAATGTATAGGTGGTGTTATTCTATTCCTTTAACACATCTGGAGGTATATCTCAAAATCTACAGGGTTAGGATTTTAGGAGAATTTTATTTCATGTGTAGATATATCATTTATAGTGTTTTATTCTCTTGTCTGTATAACTATAGCACTTCTTTTTTACAGTGGAAATGCACTTTTATGATCAGAGAAAATACACACATTAAAAAAAAGTGATGGCCTAACTAATGTTACCTAAAGGCTATGAATTGAAAAAAAAATGTGACTGATAGAATCTATAGTTCACTAGATATGTTAGCAAACATATGACCCAATGATTGATCAAAAGAAATTTATTTTTATTTTTATTATAAATATTTAAAAAAAAAAACCTTTTTTAATGTTTATTTTTGAGAGAGAGATTGAGCACAAGTGGGGAAGGGACAGAAAGAGAGGGAGACACAGAATCTGAAGCAGGGTCCAGGCTCTGAGCTGTCAGCACAGAGCCCCACATGGGGCTCAAACTCGTGAACCACGAGATGAAGTTAGATGCTCAACTGACTGAGCCACCCAGGTACCCCTTATTAGTAGTATTTTTTAATGTTTTATTTTTGAGAGAGATCGAGACAGTGTGAGTGGGGGAGGGGCAGAGAGAGAGGGAGACATAGGATCAGAAGCAGGCTCTGAGCTGTCAGCAGAGAAACCCATGTGGGGCTTGAAATCACAAACTGTGAGATCCTGATCTGAGCTGAAGCGGGGTGCTTAACTGAGCCACCCAGGCACCCCTTTCTTTTGTTTTTTGTTTTTTTTAAATGTTTATTTTGAGAGAGCACGGGAGAGTGAGTGAGCAGGGGAGGGCCAGAGAGGGAGAGAGAGAATCCCAAGCAGGCTCCACATTGTCAGGGCAGAGCCCAACGTGGGGCTCGGTCTTATGAACCGTGAGATCATGATCTGAGCTGAAATTAAGAGTTGGCTGCTTAACCCACTGAGCCATCCAGGCACCTCAAAAGAACTTTAACTTAAAAATCATTTAACTAATATAGTGACTTAAAGTTTCTAAGTTCATCCATTCACTCACTTGGTGTGTCGGTCTTTTACTGAGCCCTGTTGTCAGTCAGTGTTGGGTACGTTCCAAGGACACTGAGGTGCCCGGCCATGGTTCCTGGCCTCATGAAGTATTATTTTGTTGACCATGATAGCCCTGTTTACACCAGATGCTGCTGGTAGGGAACGTCTGCACAGGCTGACAAAGGACCTTGAAAGGCATTCTTGTCTCTGCAGGGGTGGGAAAGATGATGCCATCAAGTGGGCAGGAAGGGATCTCTGTGTCCTGTCCATGGTTGCCCCCATTGGCCACTGGGTCTGGGACTGTGTTACGGAGCCCATTCTGCTATACAGGGTAAGCTGCTCCTGGCCCTGTGGCATAGGGTGCACAAGGCAGCAAGACTGAGGGTGAAAGAGCCCAGCGTTGGGAATGACATGGTGGTTGATGCTCTGGCTTCCCACTGGGGAAGGGGGCCTGGCTCTGAGGAGAGCCCAATAGCTGATGTCATCCAAGAAGGGCTCTTTGGAAGGGGCTGCCTGTGCAAGGGCTAGCCTGGAGGAGTCTCAACCCCAAGGAGAGTCTGGGAATGGTTAGATGGAGGGAGGGGCATTTAGCTTCCTCTCGTTGCCTCTCAGTTTCTCCCTTCCTGATTCTCTTTGCTTGCCCTTAGTTGTCATGATATTGAAATAAGTCATGTTCTCTTACTAGGGTCGCTTGGGTGGCTCAGTCGGTTGAGCGTCCGACTTCGTCTCAGGTCATGATCTCACGGTTTGTGAGTTCAAGCCCCGCATCAGGCTCTGTGCTGACAGCTGGGAGCCTGGAGCCTGCTTCGGATTCTGTGTCTCCTTCTCTCTCTGCCCCTCCCCCACGTGTGCTCTGTCTCCCTCTGTCTCTCAAAAATAAATAAATGTAAAAAAATTTTTTTTTTAAAAGAAATGTCACGTTCTCTTGTCATATTTATTGAATAGCTTGAAGGTTTTTATTCTTCTTTTTAAGTTTATATATTTATTTTGAGAGAGAGAGTGAGCTCATATGGCAAGGGCAGAGAGAGAGAGAGAGAGAGAAAGAGAAAGAGAGAAAGAGAGAGAGAAAGAAAGAAAAAAGATCCCAAGCAGGCTCTGGACCATCAGCAGCACAGAGCTCAGTGTAGGGCTTAAACCCACAAACTGTGAGATCATGACCTGAGCGGAAACGAAGAGTCGGATGCTTAACCGACTGAACTACCAGGTGCCCTGAAGGTTCTTATTCTTAAAGATATAAATAATCATACTGCTTTCTCTTTTTCCCTTGGAAATATTTTTCATTACAGGAAAGAAATTTTCCTTTACCATTGCATTTGTTTTTATGGGTTAATAATTTTTAGGTGAAAAAGGACTAAGAAGGACTTTTGGGCCAGATAAAGTGGTAAAATTATAGCATGGTTATATCCAAATTTCCTGGTTGTCCAGATGAGGATTTTGTGGCTCATCTCCTGACCAGGAACTTGCAGGAACAAGTTGTAACTCTCTCAAAACTAATGAGGCAGTAAAGCCTTGCTGTTTCGTGAATCACTGATGGCCAGACAGGACCTGGTGGAGGCCAAGCCATCGATGGTGTATGGAGGAGACAGCTGAGAGGCCAGGGTGGGCTGTCCCAGAGGGGACTCCCTTGCCCACAGCCCTGAGACCTGGGTGTGTGGGAAGGGGATGAGGACTCGGGTTCTGGGACACCTGCCTAGAGTGATGATGGAGATGCCAGAGGCAGCAGTTTCTTAATGATGGCATAACGGGGTTTTGTTCCTTGAGTGCCCTTTTCTCCAAGCCCCTTGAGACTGAAGATGAGGAGATCCTGGTACTTCCTCTCCAAGATGTTGCTGAAGGAAACTTCTCTGGCTTTTGGCCCCCTGTAGCTGGGAGAGGTCTGTAGAGTACTTGGCGCTTTTATGTTTAAGTCAGATATGAAGCCAGTTTGAGTCACCGAATCCCTGTGATCAAAGGCAATAATTTCACCTCTTTTAGCTACTTCGAGGCAAGTCATGGAAAAAATTAGGAATCTGAAAGCAAATTGAATTACACGTCAAAGAAAAACATCTCTTGACCTTTCTTCCTTCCTTGATCAACTGTTGCTAAGTGTAAAGGTCCAAACTGGATATAGCCAATTCAGTATGGGGAGATGGAAGTCAACTAAACCACCGGACTCCTTGAACACTTTCTTTACCAAGGAATGTTCTTGGAGCCTCCAGAATATGGAAGAAGCACAGGGTGAGGGTTTTGTCATCAAAGTACTTACCATTTGTTGGGGAAGCAAGAGCAGCCCACAACACAACTGTCATGCAGAGTCTGGTTAAATGGGGAGCTGGGTGCTACAATGTCATGTGCTGTGGGACTTGAGGTAGAGCAGCTTGGTGGGAGTTGTCCAGTGCAGTGGAATTTCATAACAGGCCTGTGAAGGTCTGTCGAGCCTAGAGGAGGGTGAGGCACCCAGAAGGAGGAGGGTGAAGTACGGGGTGTGCCTGAGGGTAGTCAGACCTGACTTCTCAGGTGGGGAAGGGGGTGAAGCTGGATGGGTGGAGTGGCCCCCATTAAGGATGGGTCTCTGTGGTTGGATGGAATGTCAAAGACAAAGCCAGACACTAAAGTAATAAGGGCAGATTTTAATCAGTAATCTACTGCAATAGGGAAGAGAGTCAAGTATGAATGGAACTCAACTTTCATTTGTGCAGAGGTGGCTGGGCAGTTTAAAGAAGGGGTGAGGTAATAGGGAGAGGTGAATGGGGGTTCATTAGAGTCAGGGGTGTAAAACATTGCAAAAAAGTGGGAAGGAGACATTGGTCTGTGCTAAACTCATCTGAACTTGTGAAATGGCACTTAGCAAAGTTAGGCTCTTACCCCTGTAGTGGCTGGGAAACAGGGGCCCCATCTTCAGGTGTTGGCTGGAACAAACTGAATTCTTTTGGCAGCCATAGGATTTCTCAGGCAGACACTTTAAGTGGGGTGGGGGGGGGGCTTGAGTCATCCTAGGAATGTGACCTTGAAATGTTAGAAACTGTCAGTGTTTGTTCAAGTCTTTTTTTTTTCTTCTTTTTTTAAAGTAGGCTTCATGCCCAATGTAGGGCTTGAACTCACGACTCTGAGATTGAGTTGCATGCTTTACCGGCTGAGCCAGCCAGGCCTCCCTGTTGAAGTTTTTACAGGCCAAGGTTGAGGCCTAGTAGAGAAGAAGGCTCAGAGGAGATTGGCCAGAGTTTGGTCAAGGAGAGACTCTTCCTCAGGAGGCAAGAAATGGAGTTGATAGTTTTTAAAGGGGGAATAAATAGATAAAGGGGATGAAAGAGATATTAAAGGAGACTAGATGGCCTTTGAATCCTTTCTCCTTGAATCTTAGGGCAACAAATGTCTAAAGAGGTAGTTAAACTTAAAGCCCTATATTTACAGAGGAGGTAACTGAGATCTAAGGGATCAAGTGGTTTTCATCCTGTGAAATGAAAATGGTCAGAATGTATGTATACTACCACTGTGTGTGTGTGTGTGTATTAGGAATGTGCTAGGCGGTATGGGAGGCACAAATGTTTGTCCTAAAAAAGGACGTCAGTATTAGGGAAAATTTTGCATTTTTCATACATAAGCAGGTATTGGTAATGATCTCAAGGATTATCATGATGCCTTGAATTGCCTCTGTTTACATGTCCCCACCCCCAACCTTCCTCCTTTGACCTGCCTTTCCAGTCAACTGCCCAGTTAAGCTGTGCTTGATGCCCCCACTCCCTTCTACCCACTCCCCTAAGACTCTTCCCAGCTGCAGCTACAGGGGGCTGGGTCAGAAGCAAATTCTTTTTTCTTAAGAATGGTCATCCAGATCCAGGTAGAAGTAGCTTTTAAAACCATCGTGTTCAACCAAATTGCCAGCATGTCCTAAGTGATGAAAAGAGACATGTAAATTCCACGAGTTGGGTTTGGCAAATGGACATTTTTCAAATTGGCCTGCTTCCATGCAGGCACACCTTGATGGCCTAGTAGGAGATGGCTTTTCTGTGAGCCACAGACATTGTGGGTCCATTGGCCAGAGCCTTCTCTTCCTCCGTGCTGCTCTAGACATATTGAGCCACCATAATCAATGCCATGCTTTGTGTACTGCCTCCAGTTTGCTGTGTTCTAACACCGTATCACCAGGTGCATTAAAACCATGGACAAATTTTGATGTAATTCTGAAGAGAAGTATTTGCACACATGCATGGAGGTGTCCACTGTCCATCAAAAGTTTCCATGGCAGAAAACTAGGGGTAGCTAGAGTGTTCTCCCAGAAGAGGAAATGCCACTTAATTATGGTTCTTTTGTCCTAGGAACACCAAACATGAGGCTCTTGCCTGTGGCTTCAATGACATTATTACTATTGACAACCATTTAAGTTATTCAAAGACTTTTTCTACTTGGCTGGTTTTTAAACTTTATTCTGGAGGTTTGCAGTTCCTGTGACAATCTAGTGAAGGGGGAGAATGACTATAATCATCTTGCTCACTATTGTGATGAGATATTATACACAAAAGAAATTGCAGCAAATAGCATTTGGTCCTTAATTTATATCTTTGTAGCAACCCAGTTCAGTAGAACAGACCAACTTCAACATTAGTGCATAATTGGCATTTCTTATGTATAAACAGATTTTAATAATGATCTCAGTTAAGGGTCATCATGATGCCATGAGTGGTCTCCATTTACCTGCTCTGCTTTGGGATTCCAAAATGTTCCCCAAATCTAAAGTTGGGATTCCATCAGTATTCTTCTCCTGTTTTAACCCTTTCCTTCCTTGTGGCATTAAGAGAGCATTCAGACTTCTCTGGAAACTCAAGTCCTTTCCAACCATAGTTTCCTTGTGCCGCGTTGGGCTGGCATCATTGGGAGTCTTTTTGCTTTTGAAGAGTGCAATTCCTTTTGTTAGGGCTTTTAAAGCATTCTGTAGCTGGTGTTGGAAATAAACCTTAATTTCCCATAGCTTTTTTTTTTTTTTCTTTCACCGAAGGAGAAAAGCAACGGGACTGAAGGAAGGAGGGGAGTGGTAGAAAATCATTGTTGCATTCTGTGTTTGCTCTCTACTTCTCTTTTCTTAGTAAATTGCCTCAGGAATTTCTGCAGCCAGCTGTAATCTACTCTTGAAAGGCCTCCTTTTGGACCAAACTCTTCAAGTGAGCCAAAACTCTCTAGGACCACAGAATTTCAGAGAAGACAATGAAAAGAAAGGGAGTATTAACATGTGGTCCTTCTACTGAGATTGCAAATTTTCCTTACGTTGTTGTACTGGCGGCTGGGAAAAAGGTGGAAAGCTCTGCTTTTGGTAAGGCAGTGTTCACCACCCTCCCTTTCTCCCTGTCACCTTCTACCTTGTTTTCACCCAAGTTGGTTGCCACAGAGAGCTTTTTTATGTGGTTCTGAAAGTGGGGACTTTTTACGTGGTTCTGAAAGTGGGGACTGGTACCATGGACAGATACCAAACAAGTATTTTTGTCTTGATATTTTGAATTAACACCTCGCCTCAAAATAAACCCAAAATGCAAATTATAAAGATGTGACTTTCATTCTTCCCAAGTTAATTAAACATGGAAAAAAATGTTGGGGATAGGTTAATCACAATAGAAACCACCAAAGACATAAGTATTTTTATCAGACAGCTGGCATTTTAAAAAGCATTCCTTCCCCTCCTACCCACTGAAGAAAAAGTCTATACTCCCCAATCCTAGGCAAGCTTTCTGAACCCGCAACTTCTGCCATTAATCTCCTTGAGGGTGAGAACAAATTAATTCATTTTTCCTTAATTCGAAACAGTGATGTGAAGGAAGCTAGGCACTATTTGACGTCAGGATCTGGGTTGGAGTTTTAAGGAATCAGGCAGAAAGTGGGTGTGTCTGACACTTAAAGATCCTGAAAGCTATTCCTAGCTCCCAGAAATTATATAAAAGAAGGGGGTGGAAACAAACTTCAAACACCCTATTCATAAGATCAGAGGGAGGGGAGGGAAGGTACTGATTCTTTCATTTACTCCACAAAAATGTATTCTGTACCTATTATGTGTCAGTCACTGTTTAAGATCCTGGGGCTATAGCGATGCATAAAGCAGGCACAAATCTCTGTTCTTGTAGAGCTTGCATTGCACTGGGGGAGACAGATAGTAAACAGGGTAAAAAAAGTAAAGAGGGTAGCCTGTGTTAGGAACAATATGCGAGTGTTTCTGAGTTGTGTATATTTGAATGCACATTGGTGATTTGAAATAAGGTAGCCAGGAAAGGTCTCATCCAGAAGGGAGTGTCTTCTTAAGGGTCTGAAGATGTGAGGCCATGAATCAAGTGGGGACAAGGGCGGAAAGGCAGAGCAACCAGATAGGCCATTGCATGACCCAGGTGAGGGAAGATTGCTTGGACCGGGGGTGCAGAAAGGCAGTCATAAGAAAGGGTTGGATGAGCCCCCTGCCAGATGAGACTGTGCACGTAGGAGAGAGAAGCGGAAGGGCTGGCCATGGGACTCTAATCTGAGCATCAGGAGCAGGCCCTGGTCCCTCTGCTCTGGTCTCTGAAGCAGTCACCTAGGACTTGTGGAATTGCTTTGACACTAGTTGAGAAGTTCCTAGGGAGCAAGCCTATTTTTCTTTCAGACCTGAGTCCAGTAAATACTGGTTTGAACTGAATTGAATATTCCAAGGTCAGCACTTAAGAGAGAGAACACTGTAGAATACCTACAGGTTCAAAATGCATGAGTCACGTGTGGTAAGAATGATAGCCAAGGGCCACCATGGGCTCTTCTCGGAGCCAACCAGATGTGCTCATGCCCTGGGAACAGATGTATGAACTTAGAACCCCGGGAAGAGGGGTAGAACCTCCCTTTATTTTTTTTTAATTTTTATTTTTTATTTTATTATTATTTTTAATCTTTATTTTTGAGAGAGACAGAGAGTGGGGGAGGGGCAGAGAGAGAGGGAGACACAGAATCTGAAGCAGGCTCCAGGCTGTCAGCTCAGAGCCCGATGTGGGGCTCGAACTCATGGACTGTGAGATCATGACCTGAGCCGAAGTCAGACGCTTAACTGACAGAGCTACCCAGGCGCCCCCAGAACCTCCCTTTAATTGCATCCCTCAGACTCCCTGTGCTGGCTCCAGAGTGGCCTGGGAGCATTGTGCTTTGGGAGGGAAGGATTGGAAGAATTTGGGGGTTTTTCCAGGTAGTGACTTCTGGTTGGAAGGCCAGTTGCTGCAAATGACCCAGGGTTTTTTGTTTTTTTTGTGTTTTTTTTTTTTTTTTTTTTTTTTAAGCACAGCTGGAACCCGGGACGAGGCAGCAGGGCAGGGTGGCTCATGGAGAGGCGGGAGCAGTCTGGGTCAGTGCCACTAGGCGTGAATCAGTGGAATCAGGCTCGGCTCCTTGCTCCACTCAGCCAGCCAACAGTGTCTATGAGCTGAAAAAGGAAAGGACAAGTGGTACCAGTTCACACCTGTTCTTTTCCCTTTTTGGCTTGTCATTTTTTGGTGTTGTGCTGTAGATGAGTTAATCTCTTCATTGAGTGGGGAAATCATGTATGTTTCAGGGGAGTCTACCTTCTACTGGCTCATTTTGTTCTATTCCCGGGTGAAAAGGTTGTAACACTGGTGAAGGACATTACCAAGTATTTTCACAGGAGCAGGGCGGGTTTTATATTACCCTCATATTTCTAGTGAAGGGCTGGCTTGAAGATTAACTGCAGTTCAAGGATGGAGGTGCCAGCCCGGTCTGTCTAGCCAGTGACCTGTCTTGACAACCACACACTTCGTGGTTGGAGAAGTATTTTGTCCTCTCCTCTGCTGGTTAATGAGCCCTGAGGATCAGGTATAGACAGCAAGATTAGAAGCACCTGTAGTAGCTACACTTTCCATGTACTCCTTCAAATTCTAACTAGTCCCCCTGGCGTGTGGCCTCTCCTCCAGGGTCTTCAGGTGGTAACTAAATGCCCCAAGGTCAGTGGTTCTCCCAGGGTGGTCCTGGGACCTGTGAGTTTGATTGAAATGCAGAAAGTTGGGCTTACCCCAGATCTACTGAATCCAGATCTGCAGCAGACGACTCCCTAGATTTCTGTGCACATTCCAGCATGAGAAGATTAAAGGTAATGTGCATCAACTGTCTACATTGCACTGTGGTTTTTTTTTAATGTTTATTTTTGACACAGACAGACAGACAGAGATGGAGTGCGAATGGGGGAGAGGCAGAGGCAGACTGTGACACAGAATCTGAAGCAGGCACCAGGCTCTGAGCTGTCAGCACAGTGTCTGATGTGGGGCTCAAACCCATGAATCTTGAGATCATGACCTGAGCCGAAATTGGACGCTTTACTGACTGAACCACCCTGGCATCCCTACACTGGACTGTTTTAAAGTAAACCCTGTCGGGGTGCCTGGGTAGCTAAGTCGGTTAAGTGTCCGACTTTGGCTCAGGTCATGATCTTGTGGTTCTTGAACTCAAGCCCCGCATCGGGCTCTGTGCTGACAGCCCGGAGCCTGCTTCAGATTTTGTGTCTCCCTTCTCTCTGTGCCCCTCCCCTGCTCACGCTTGCGCGCGCGCTCTCTCTCTCGCTCGCTCGCTCTCGCTCGCTCTCGCTCGCTCTCTCTCGCTCGCTTGCGCTCTCTCTCTCTCTCTCTCTCTCTCTCTCAAAAATAAGTAAATGTTAAAGTAAACCCTGTCGTGTGACTGTTCCATCTGTGGATGATTCTCAGCCATGAGGGCAACCTGTGCCTCTCATTGCTTCCTTTTGTTGTTGATTTCTCGAGACCTTTTTCTGTTGACTTGTGCAATTCTTTTATTATGTGTTGCAGAAAACGTGCAGTGCGAATTTGATGATTTCCTTTGCAACCAAAAATAGGATGTGGCTGTATCCCTTCTGTGTCCCTCATGCGCCACATACGGGACTGGACAGGGCAGAGTTGCTCTTTAAATTCTTAATTCGTGGAGGTGCCGAAAAGTGCCTCCATGACTTACGGCTGACTTCGCTTAAATTTAAGTGTCCTCTAAATACAGGTATTAACTGGTGAAATAAGGCTAGAATCTAGTAGTTTTAGATCCCAAAGAGAGTAGGGGGAAAAAAAACAACAACAGGTCACCTCCTAATTTTCAGGCTAGGAGAAAAATGAAACAAATCTCTACTTCCTTGCACCGCAAAGCAATAGTTAGGGTGCTTGGTTTTGTTCTAATGGCACCTTTATCCGCAGTCAGTGTTGGAGGGAGCCTCTAAGTGTGGTATAATGACGGGTCTCCATGTCTGTTTCCTGGGGAAAGAGCTCCAGCCCCTCGGGGGGTGTGGCGAAGGCTGGGGCCCTGCTGTCCGACCACAAAGATTACTGAGGACGTTTTCCATGCCTGTGGCTCTGGTCTGTGTGGAGTGAGGGCAGATCCCAAGGGAGAGCCTGCTGGGGGCCCAAATGGAGCCACCCCTGCCAGCTTCCCGTTCTTGGTTCTGTCACTGTAAGTGCCACTCGCTCTCAGTGGTTGCCACAGAGATAATGGTTGGCACGGAGGGTGTGGCTGAGACAGCCCCATAGCTTTTATCACTCACTTGAGTTTCTACTCCTGGAAATACATCTGCCCTTGGGAAGGAATGCAGGCTGCTATCTGTGCCTGCGGGAGTGTGCATGGAGCTCGGGCGTGAGGGGGTGGGTGGATGGTAGATCGCCACGAGGCAAAGAGAACTTGAGCGCTTACAAAGGCCCTGTTCATCAACATGCCCTGCCTCTTGTGTACCACTCGGAAGTTTACTCACTTGTCCTGCCTGAAGTCCTCGAACCAGCGGTAGGTTGGCCCAGTTCCTGGTGATGTGAGGACTGCGCTGTGGTGTTAGAAGAACATGCCTTTTTGCTTGTCATCTTCGGTCAGTGGCCTGTGGTTGTGACTCTTGCTTTTAAAGGCTCCCTTGGCTCAGCCTCCGGTGGAGGATTGCTGGAGAAGGCTCTGGGAGGGTGAGAGCCTGCCTGCGGAGCTGATCACGGTCCTGTGGGTAGTTGGGCTCTTCAGCTGCTCCCAGCCCTCGCTCCCCACAAGTCCTTGTGGATCCAGGGGCTGCCCTAGTACTCTCGCTTTGCGGTGACTCAGGGGGAGCAGGTGAACCCCAGTGTGGAGCTCCTGCTCCTGAGGCAGAGACCCTAGAGGGGGAGGGAGTCAGAGTCTGCCAGATGTGAGCAGTGGGACTAATAGGCAGATGGGGAGAGCGCTGCTGGAGTGCTTTAATTTGCTGACAAATGGCACCACCATGGTAAGACCCCACCCACATTCAGTGAACCTAAAACTTAGCATGATTACTGGTACAAAATGGCGGACATGGTGTTGATCACTGAGTCAGCCTACCACGAGTGTGATTGAAGACTGCTCCCAGAGTCAGCCTGTGTCTCATCTGGAGACATGGAACGATCCTGCCCATTCGTGGCTCCTCTCCTTGGCGTCATAGGCTTGCAAAGGTTGCCTGGTGACCCCAGATGCTCTGACTTCTTGGGGTCTGTGGCATCTGTGTCCTCATCCTGAAATCTATTCCTGCCTTTATTTACCTGGATGACTCTGACCCCAGAATTGGGCTGGAAGTCTTAGCTTCTGGAAACCTCCTTGAACTGCCAAGTTTACGGAACACCCTTTCCCCGCCGAGCCCTTCTCTTTCATCACTTCCCACACTGAACTGAACATAGTTGTTGACAGATCTGTCCTATTAGACTCTCGGTTCCTCACGGGTGCGCCGTCTTCTGTACGTCTTTGAGACTGAGATGCACTCCTCCTTCCTGCTACGGTAACTGCCTGCAAGTGGCTCGGAGGCAGTAGCCCCTGTGCTCCATGATGGGAGAAGCTAGCTAGGCGGAGTCTATTTCATTAGGAGATACTGATGAAATATTAGGTTTAGAAAGACTGATTCCACAGAGGCTTCTATCCTTAGATTTTCTGGTCCTCTTCTGTGCAGTGGAAGTGTGCCTGAAACTTGAAGCCACATGCACAGTGTTTCCTAATTCTGTTCTCCACTATATTGGACTCTCTCAGCTGTTACCACGGAGGGGACGAGAAGCTATGCTTGGGTCATTTTGCGTTTTGTCTGCAGCTCCTTGCTGCGGAGGCACGGACCTCGGCCTAGCCCTCCTTGGCACAGCCTGGAAATAAACAGAGAGGGAAAGTGTCAGGAAGTCAGGAAGGACTGGCATGCAGTTTGTGCTTTTGATGTGTAGAAACCTGCAGTTCAGATGTGAGTTTTTTCAGGAGACAAAACCAGTATTTAAGGTTGGCTGTGCTTAATTGTAAAAATGCCATGCACACCTATGTTTATAGCAGCACTATCGACAATAGCCAAAGTATGGAAAGAGCCTAAATGTCCATCGATGGATGCATGGATAAAGAAGAAGTGTATATATATACAATGGAGTACTACTCAGCGATCAAAAAGAAGGAAATCTTGCTATTTGCAACTACGTGGATGGAAATGGAGGGTATTACGCTAAGCGAAATTAGAGAAAGACAAATACCATATGACTTCACTCATATGAGGACTTGAGAGACAAAACAGATGAACATAAGGGAAGGGAAGCAAAAATAATATAAAAACAGGGAGGGGGACAAAACAGAAGAGACTCATAAATATGTAGAACAAACAGGGTTACTGGAGGGGTTGTGGGAGGGGGGATGGGCTAAATGGGTAAGTGGCACTAAGGAGTCTACTCCTGAAATCATTGTCACACTATATGCTAACTAATTTGGATGGAAATTAAAAAAAAATTATTAGGAAAAAATGCTGTGGTGCTTCCGGTCCTTACCCCTTGGTTAGTGAATAAAACTCTTATCAAAACAGTCATTTTAAAAACTTAGTCTTGGGTGCAGTTTTGTTTGTGTCCTAGGATACTTGCCATAGATGAATGGCTGTTGCCATCTTGAAAGACACTTAAAGGAAGAGTCTGGCCCCATGGGGTGGGTCAGGTGAACTGTGGAGTTTTGCCTTCTCTGCTCGGTGACATGATTGATGCCAGATTGTTCCCTTTTGACCCCAGCTAATGATCCTTATCTTTTCTCTAGGGATTAGACATACACTTCTTTTCCTCAAAATGTTTAGGACAGGGATGGTGAACATTTTCCCTGTCAAGAACCATTGACCCCAGGAAGGAAGAGGCTATCTCTTGATCCAGGGCAGTGATCGTGGTTGGAAAGGCACCCCCAGGGCCCAGCCAGGGCTCTCTGAGCTCAGGCGACCCTCTCAGCACGCAGTTAGAAAGCCCTGACAGATGACATTAGGTTCCCTGCCAGTCCCATGAAAGGCTTGCCTCTTCCTATGGAGAGTCTTGGGTATTTTTTAGAAACCTCATTGAAGCCTTTGGGGTGGAGAGGGAAGGAAAAGTAGTCTTTACTGAGCATTAAGATGTGATTTGCCAGGTGATTTGCCAACGTTATTGTGTTATCATATGACTTCAAAGTGTTGGATGTGTACTTCTAAAAGTGTTTCGCTCATAAAAAAACCCGAGGCACAGAGAGGAATTTCTTCTGAGTTGCAAACACTAATTTAGGAGTCTGCATAGCAATGTTATCCCAGGCTATGGTGAAACAGCGCAGAAGGCTGAGGGCAAACCATAGCAGTGCACGGTGCAGGGCAAGGACCTTGCCAACTGGTGATGCAGGGGAGGGCAGGTGAAGGGAATACAGTGCCCCATGAGTGGGCAAGAGAGGAGGTCAGGGGCCCAGGGTGGCAGTTTCTGTGAGCAGAGGCTGGGAAGAATGAGGTACTTTGCAGAGACCAAGGCTAGGACAGTCCTGGCTACAACTGATACCTGGGTAAGAGGGTTGAGTGTTTTCCATGAGTGTCCTCAGGAGCTGGTGGGGTGGGTATGTGGTTTCTGGCCCTTGTCCTGAGGTGGTTTTCTTCTCCTAAGTTTTCTCCCTGGAGAGTAAAGCAGGGTTGGGCTTGACCCCTGATTTGGAGGGATAGTCTCCTGTATATATCACCTGGGACTCTGGAAGCTTCCAGAAGAGCAGAGCAGGACTCCTTTGTTTAGGCAACCTCCCTTCTCTTTGCGCCCTGCCAGTAGGGGGTGAGCAGGGTGCATGGCAGGACAGTGACTGCCATTATGCTGTGGCCAGCTCAGGAGAAAAACACCCTCCACTCCAGCAAAATCAACTTAGCGCTGTGGTTTCCTTGTTACTAAAAGAGAACTAGAAAGAAGGGCACCTGGGTGATTTAGTTGGTTAAGCAATCAACTTCGGCTCAGGTCATGATCTAAAGGTTCGTGAGTTGGAGCCCCACATCAGGCTCTGTGCTGACAACTCAGAGCCTGGAGCCTGCTTCGGATTCTGTGTCTCCTTCCCCTGCCCATGCTCTGTCTCTCTCAAAAATAAATAAAAATAAAACCTTAAGAAAAGAGAACTAGAAAGAGAAATATATGTAACTTTGGAAGAACATACATCTAAATGTCTTAACTGAATTTGAAAAGAAAGGGAATGATACAAGCCTGTAAATAAAATATCTTGAGGTTCTCCAGATTCCTAATGAGCACAAAGGAAGAAGATGTAGCAGGAGAGGAAAGGAAGAAAGCAGGGGGGCAGACAGCCAAGCCATTTATTAGAGAGGCAGAGGTGTGGGCCAATGAGTTCTGAAGTGACCTCTGAAGTAAAAGGTCCCTGTCACCTGTTTTTCACAGCACTGCTTGCCTCAGGGTGTTGGTGCTGCTTTTCAGATGATAATGATCTCATTACCCCCGGGTCAGCAGCCTTTTTAGAGGGGCAGTGTCAAAGTGCTGACCCCTCTTGCTTCCTAGGGGGTTCTCTGGATTGGTCAAGGGGCTCAGCTTCTCCAAGGACTGGTGGGACTGCATGTTTGTGGATTCTTCTGTCTCTACCATTCTTTGATACTGGGGAGAAAAGAAGTCACGTTAAAAAAATTTTTTTTAGTGTTTATTTTTAAGAGGGAGGGAGAGCATGAATTGGGGAGGGGCAGAGAGTGGGGGGGGGGGGGACTGAGGATCCCAAGCAGGCTCAGAGATGACAGCAGACAAGCCAATGTGGGGTTTAAACTCATGAACTGTGAGATCATGACCTGAGCCCGAAGTTTGATTCTTAACCGACTGAGCCAGGAAGGCACATTTTAAACAGAATTCCACTTTGTGAAGTGTCTTGCAGTAGCTGATCCGGCCTTTTTGCATCTGAGAAGGGACACTTTTGTGAAAGCGAAGATAGGAACAGACAGAAGTATACTTCCCTGGGGGGCCAAAAGCTAGCCGGCTCCCTAAAATTCAGAGGGAGAAACAGTTGCCTACAAATGAAGTTGGAAGTGAAGGTACCTGGCTCTGCCTGGACCACCTTCTGACCATGAGGAAGGGGGCACAGTGACTCCCAAGGTAACAAGCAGGAAGGCGCGTGGAGCTGGGCAGATGGTGATGGCGGGCAAGCAGCCAAACGTGCACTCGGTCACCTGATTTTTAAGTCTGGAGCAGCCTCCTTAGTCAACAGCTCCTTGGAAGCTGTTTGCCACTTGAAGGGGGCCCTGCGTGACAGGCGTCACAATATAGGTGAATACTAGGGGTTCTCAGAGGGTTTGGGAGATGCAGGAGGGTGTCATCAGGAGGAGGTGACTGGCGAAGGGCGAGGTGGAGGAAGCAGGGAAGCCATGGTCCAGGCCAGGGCTTGAAGGCTGGAGCGTGTGGCCTCTTCTGACCCCGGAGATTCCAGGATGGTATTCAGCTATCCTGGGGGGTCCATGTCGGGGCAGAGGCACTGCTCGCTTGCAGCGATTGCCCATAGTGTCCCATGTCTGTGGGAGTGGTCTCTTCATGAGCCCGGTAGGCAAGCTGGAGATCTGGGGGTCCTTCACCCATCTCAGCCCACATTCAGCTCTGTCCCTAGATCACTCCCACATCAACCCCTCCTCTCCATTCCCACTTGCTTGTCCCCACCTACCATTCCTTGCTCAGGCGACCTTTTACTTGCTTTTCAGCTCCTACCCACTCCCCATTCCACTTCCTCTGCCCTGGCTGCCTGTGCTGGCAGTGAGCTTGATAAAAATTGGTGTCAGTAGATTCCTTCCTGCTTGGAAATTCTTCCAGAGCCCTCCGTCCCTGCCTGAGAGACGTGTGACGGTGTGGCAGCATGAGCCCCCTCTCTGCGAGGACTCTCCTTGTCTCCGGCCTCACAGCCACAGCCTGCCAGAGTGCTTTGTGCTCTTGGAACCTAGTGCTTCCTTCTGCAGCATCCAGGCTGCCCACCTGCTCTCTTCTCTTCCTTGGGTTCCCCTCTGCACCGCGCTTCTCGCCGGGGTTAACTTTTAGTCCTTGAAGTTTGTTCAGTGTCACCTCTTTTGAATCTGCTCCCCAGCCTCAGGGGGCACAGGTGTTGCCTGTCCTTCCTTGGTGGTCCTTAGCATCACCATCAGGTTCTCACATAGCCTTGGCATTATTTGGGGGCATCTGTCTCCCTTACTCCGCTCTTGATGGCTGAGACCGTCTTCCTCCACCTTGGACACCCTGCTGCTCAGCATAACATCTGCTTAGTAGAGAAGCAATAAAGGATTCGTATAAAGATTACATGACATGAATATTTACACTGTGATAACACTCCGAGGGAATTTGGGTTTAATAAGGTGGCCTTGAGCAGTCTTCTGTCTGCTCAGGACTCACAACCTCGCTATCATTCGCTTGTAGCCTCTTTAGGTTGAATGGGCTGCCTGGGTGGGTGGGGGAGGGGTGCCCTCATGCATCCCTCCTCACCATCATCACCACCACTCACTTCTCAGAACCGATGCCCAGAAGTCCTTGCTTTTGTATGTGTGTGAGTTTTCTCATTTTACACAGTGACATGAATGTCATGATTAGGACATGAATTTCGGTGGCCCAGTTTATTTTTATTGTACAAACAGAACACACAGCTAGTTCCATGTCTACAAGCCATTCTCAGTTCCTTCCCCCGCCCCGCTTCTTAGGGCCTCCAATCCCAGTGCTGGGACCAGCAACCCCGTACCCCTCAGGTCTTAGTTTCTTCACCTGTGAAATAAAGATGCTGGGTTAGATCAGGCTGAGAAGCCGTGGTCCACACAATGTCCCGTAGACCCACGGGAAGTACCCGTACCCTCTGACATGAACGTTGTTGATGACCTGTATATAACTTACCAATGAAACCATGACTTTGAAAAGTTTATACATTGCTGGAAAAAGATGATTTCTAAAGTATCAGTGTGTTCCCTGGCAAATTTTCTACTATGCCACTTTGGTTTTTTTAAGTATCAACACGTACTAAGGAAGCAACACTTGCGGGTTGAAGTGGGTTTTATTTGATGGTCATCAGTGTGTCGGTGGCACATTGAAAGTCATGGGAAGAATGGCCAGAGTGGAATTCTTTGGACTCACTCAGTGCTGATGGGTGCTTGGGCCTGCAGACTTGCTGGGGAAACGGGGCATAACGTCAGCCTGGCCAGCGACTTCTGCAGGCAGTCTTGTGTCACTTTGCAGAGTTCCTCACCAGTGCTCTGATGGGTGGCTCTGAAAAGCCAATGTCACCCAGCCAATTCCTGGGTCGCTTCTCTTTGCTCCGTCTGAAAAATCACAATGGCTGTGTTCTCTGTAGCTGGTGCCAACGGAGTTTTAAATGGAGGTGTGAGCATTTTGTCTATGAATAAATCTTGGTATGATGTCTTTTGTGGCAGCCCAAGGTTTTATTTTTAAGTTTTTAAAAAATGGTTATTTTTGAGAAAGAGAATAGGGAAGGGGCAGAGAGAGGGGGGGGGACAGAGGATCCAAAGCAGGTCCCAAACTGACAGAAGTGGGGCTGATGTGGGGCTTGAACTCACGAACTGTGAGATCATGACATCAGCCGAAGTCAGGCGCTCAACTGACTGAACCACCCCTGTGGCAGCCCAAGGTTAAGAGGAAACTTACTATCTTGTTACTCTGTGCAGAGGAGGGCCTCCTGGGTCTTGGTCCAAGCTCTCCCATAGAACGCTTGCTTAATGTGTTTGGCACCTGGTGAGAGAAGGGTGCTGAAATTATTAGCCCCAAGTCAGTGATTTTTATGGGTCTTGAAGCATGATGTTCTAGAATGATCTTTCATTTTCCTACTTCCCTTGTCACATTCACAGATGCCTTGGGTTCCTCCCTTCCACATTCTTTGACTAACTTAAATAGGTTGTTTCTCTCCCTCCCCTCCCCACTTCTTTTTATCGATTCCTTCTAACGTCCTGGTCTGCTTTCCCCACACGAGGTTTTCGTCACTGTGCTCTTGGCTGAGCAGCAGCACAGGAACTCTCTGGCTGTGCCTGTCAGCACTGATGTTTGCAGGCCATGCAGCTTTCCTTCCCAGTGATGGCACAGGAATGGTCCCTAACGGCCTTTAATTAATTTGCCCTCGGCTCATTATTGTAAGCTGGTTTAAAGTATGATACATTAATTGTGTCTCTTAAAGGAACAGGTTTCATTTTAAAAGGCATGAACCATGGAGAGAAAAGATAGGGGTGGTTATTCTGCTGATGCCTCCTTTCCCCACCAAATGGAGGCTCAAAATAGCCTTTCACTCAAAGGCTAGTGCTATACAAATGACTGCATCCTGGGCAGATTGAGTTTGGAAGAAGGTGGAGAATAAACACATATTGGCCAACCACGGGCTGTACTTGACTTTAATAAGAATGGATGCATCATTGGCCCATTACAGCCTTGCTCACTACTGGAGCTGGCCCGGCCTCTCCCATGGGACCTTCTGCCACCAGAGCTCTCAAGACTTCTGTCCACCCTTGGGGCTGTGCTGATGGAAGGCGGGGTTCCTCTTTGCATACCTCCCACCTGGCTGTCTCCAAGCTTGGTGAGAATGGCAAATCTTCTGGACTCCAATCTGAACCCAGCCCTCCTTTTTACACATAAGGTTTCAGTTTTGAGTTGACATGTGTTTTTTTGATACTTGCCACTTCTTACATGGGCATCTTCTTCCCCAGTGCTCTGACTTAGGACTCTTAAGCTAAGCCTGGGGCGGCCAGATCTGTCTTTTCCTGTACCCCCATCCTCCCCAGTAGAGGCTGCATGCTCTTTAGCATGTGTTCACAATGTAGGCGGACAAAGAGGAAAAGGGAGAGAGGCTCTGTGAGCTCCTGGGAGAAGCCTCTGGAGCTGCCCTCTTGCTGGCATAGGGTGGGCTCTGGGCCTCTCTCCCTGCTCTACATTTGATGCCCTCTCTCTTTTGTGTTAGCTGACTTTCAGGCAGTAGGGATGTATGAAATTCCCTCTCTCGGGATTTGGGACCCATTAGAACAGTCTGCACAGTGGATTGGGTGTGTGGGAGAGTAAGAGGACCTCCGAGCTCTGTTTCCTCATTCATAGGCTGAAGCCCAGTGTGCACATGGATGTACACGCATGAGGATGCACACAGGGAGCAGAGGCTGTGGACACGGAGGGCAGAGCAAGGGAGTGCCACGGTTCTCAGTCACCCCTCTGTAAGGAAGCCTTGCATGTACTCCTGTAAGCCTTGATTAAGACTCACACCTGAACTCTGCATAGACTGCTGCTTCTAAAGGAGGAGTGATTGATGTGGATGCATCCAGGAGCTATGTCAGACATACCCTCAAGAAGCTACCAGGCCAGTCGTATTCCTAGGTGAGCCCTGCACACTCTAGTCTAACTTGAAAGGGAGGCCTGCACAACCATGGTGAGTCTGACTTCTCGTATGGTGAGGCCTGGATGTGACACAAATAGAACACTTAGTTTCTTGAACTCCAGAGAGTGGCCAGCAGTTAAAGCTCGAGCCCATGCCTCCCGTGGCATGGGTAGCCCTGAATCGAGGAAGCTGGGACCTGGGCGGTAGGAGTGCTTCTCCTTTAGCCTGTGTGGGCTGTTCTTGAATGACACCAAAAGGCTATCAGTAGTCACTGGTTTGAGCCCAATACCTGATGTGATGAAATGTCTGCTGGCTGGTCCTCTACCAGCAGGAGCTGTGTGTGCCTCTCAATGTGATAAAGGATATAGGCATGCCTCATTTTATTGCACATGATTGCACTTGGCAGATGGTACGATTTTCTTCACAAATTTGAAAGTTTTATGGCAACCCCTGTGTCAAGCAAGTCTATTGGTGCCATTTTTCCAACAGCATTTGCTCGCTTCATGTCTCTGTCATATTTTGGTAATTCTCACAATATTTCAAACTTTTTTATTGTTATATCTATTACGTTGATTTGGAATCAGAGATGACTGCTGAAAGCTCAGATGGTTAGCTTTTTAGCAATAAAGTTATTTTTAAATTAAGATATGTACATTGTTATTTTTAGATGTAATATTGCACACTCAATAGATAATATATTGTCAACGTAACTTGTATATGCACTGGGAAACCAAAAAATTCTCTTGACTTGCTTTATTGTGATAGTTACTTGATTGCATTGTTTGGGAATTGAACTTGGGATATCGCCAATGTATGCCTGTATGTCACTTACAAATGTGCTTGGTTCCTAATCCTATTTGTTCTAGGTAAACACTGGTGTCTCCTAAAATGTATGTGAAGAAACAATAGAACATGTTAGGATGAGTATAGAGGCTATCTGGTATCGCTATGTTTTAAAAGTAGAGGGCAATTTTGAGTTTTAATTAAGCACTGTAATTTCATTTTACTCCATGATCTTGGTTCTTTAAGAAAGGCAATATAAATGATCTTATCAAAATCAGAGTAATACCTCTTGGGATAACTAATTGGTCCTTTTAATTTCAACCACAGTGGTGAGGATTTCCGGGTTTTCATGTCATAGAGACTGATGCATGACATTTGTAAAAATATCAGTTGCATAGAAAAAACAAAAAAGGTTTTGCAGTACTTGGGGAGAAGATACCTTGGTCCATAAAAGTGAAACATCACTGCTAATCACTTCCATGAATGGTTAAAAAAAAAAAAAAAAAAAAAAACAACTACAATTTAACAGATGCCAGATTGGAAGAATTTCTGATCTAGACCTCATGGAGTGCTTTTAACATATGGAATAAAAACACTTTGCCCTTTAAAGGACATTTCAGCCAAAATATATAATATTCTTAAATAAGATGGCTGATCTTTTGAGATTTGTTATTAAAAAGGCAAAACTACATTAAAATATGTGAATCTTTCTCTGAAGTTTGTAGTGAGAATTCTCTGGCATTAAAGAATTATTTGGGAACGTTACTATTTCATTAAATAATTATTCCAAACAGCTGAATGAATGAATGAATGAATAAAATTAATAACTATAAATAGTCTTATTTTTTAATTAAGGACAATTGAAATAGAAAGACTTTTCAAATAGATTTTGTGGTTTGTTTTAATTAAGAGAGACTTGGCAAAAAAAAAAAGTTCTTTGGCACCACTCAAAGATATTTTTGGCATTTGTACAAGCATGTTTCTCATCAAAGGGTGGAAGGCACCATCAGGCCTCCCTGAGGCCTTCTGTTCTAGTGCCACCACAGAGTCCTTTGTGATGTCCTAGATGCTAAAAATATGTGGTGGATGCGTATCAACTAAAAGAGAGGTTATCAGACTAGATAAAAACAATTGCAACTATAACTACGAGAAACTCTACACCATGCAAATACTAACCGAAAGTGACCACTGAGATACCACCTCGTACCTGTCAGAACGGCTACAGTTATCAACTGAGGAAACAACAGATGGTGAGGATGCCAAGAAAGGGGAACCCTTTTGCACTGTTGGTGGGAATGAAACTGGTGCAGCTGCTCTGGAAAAAAGTATGGAGGTTCCTCAAAAAGTTAAAAAAAAAAAAAAAAAAAAGAATTACCCTGCGACCCATCAGTGGCACTACTAGGTATTTACCCAAAGGGTACCAAAATGCTGATTTGAAGGGACCCATACCCTCCAATGTTCATAGCAGCGCTATCAACAATAGCCAAAGTATGGAAAGAGACCAAATAGCCATTGATGGATGAATGGATAAAGAAGATGCGGTTTATCTATATACAATGAAATATTACTCAGTGATCAAAAAAAATGAAATCTTGCTATTTGCAACAACATGGATGGAACTTGAGTGTATTATGCTAAGCAAAGTCAGTCAAAGACAATGAGACAAATCATATGATTTCACTCATGTGGAATTTAAGAAACAAAGCAGATGAACATAGGGGAGGGGAAGAAAAGATAAAGATGGAGGCAAGCTATAAGAGACTCTTAAATGTAGACAGCAAACTGAGGATTGCTGGAGGGAAGGTGGGTGGGTGGGGGATGGCATTAAAGAGGGCACTTATTGAGGGTGCCTGGGTGGCTCAGTTGGTTGAGCGTCCACCTCTTGGTTTCTGCTCAGGTCATGATCTCAGGGTTTGTGGGTTTGAGCCCCGCATTGGGATGCATTCTGACAGTGTAGAGCCCACTTGGGATTCTATCTCGTCCCCTCTCTCTGCCCCTCCCTCCTCACGTGCAGTCTCTCTCTCTCTCAAAATAAACTTAAACAAAAAGAGGGCAACTTCTTGGGATGAGCACTGGGTGTTATGTGTAAGCAATGAATCATTAAATTCTCTTGAAACCAATACTACACTATATGTTAACTAACTCGAATCGAAATGTTTTTAAAAATTCCAAAAAAAAAGGAGGGTGATATACTCTATTACATAAGTTTGAGAAATGAAGAAAGGCAAAATAAAAAGTTCTTATCATCTTGTTAAAAAAAAGAAACTAGAAATCGGTAACAAAAAGATACTTGGAAAATTCCTAAATATTTGAAAGTTAAACAGTGTACTTCTAAATAAGCCATAGGTGTAACAAACAAACCAACACATTTTGAGTGGAATGAAATACTCATCATTCATTCAATTTTGAACTGAATGAAAACAAAAACAATGTATCAAATTTTGCAGAGTGTAGCCAAAGCTGTGCTTAGGGAGATGTTTATAGCACTAACTACTGACATTAGAAAAGAAGAAAGGTTTCAAATCAGTCGTTTCAATTTCCACCTTAAGAAAGTAGGAAAAAAGAACAAATTAGGCTAAAAGCAAGCAGAAGGAGGAAAATGATATAAAAATTAGGAAAGGAAAGAACAATGAAATCAAAAGTTGCTTGAAAAGAGCAATAAAATACGATATATCTTTAGCCAGACCAAGTTAAAGGGAAGAAAGACACAGATTACCAATAACAGGAATAAGAGAGGAGATTGCTAAAGTCAATAAAAGGATGATCGGGAATATTATGAACAACCTTATGCCCATACATTGAACAACTTAGGTGAATTGGAAAACATTCCTTGAAAGATACAAATTATTAAAGTTCATTCAAGAAGAAATAATCAGAAGAGCCTTATACTAATTGAAGAGATTGAATTCATAGTTGAAAACCTTCCAATAAGGAGAACTCTTGGCCCAGGTGGCGTCACTGGAGAATTCTGCCAAACATTTAAGGAATATATAATACCAACTCTATATAGACTTGCTCTGAAAGTCGAAGAGGAGGGAATACTCCCGACTCATGAGATCAGCATTGCCTCAACATCAGCACCATTAAAAGGAAACAAAACTACATACACATCAATATGCTTCATGAATATAGATGTAAAAAATCCTCGACAAAATATTGTCATTTTCAGCTAAATTTGATTTTTTTTTTTTTTACCTGATTTTGACTATCATACCAAGTACTAAAACCTTAACAACCTGAACACAACTAACCATCATTTTCATTCACATGAATCAGAAGCCAGGACAGGTCATTGGTAACTAAAGGAGGCTCTCTGATAGTGTGAATTCACTTAAGATTATTTCTGCTGGTTACCTAGTGGTATATATGCAAGAAAGTCTACCGCGAGCCTTACCACCTTATAAAGAGGTACTTGGAATTGACTCTGTCTTCTGACCCTCTTCCTGGATGAATCTGCCCTTCTTCTTCATTTCTATAGCCCCATACTTGCATCTGATGGATTTGTTCTTATTTATTAGAAGTGGTAGTGGCAAAACCCAAACTTTGAGAAATCTGAGATGTTAGCTGTGGAAACTGAACAAGTGATCGCCCGAGGACCAGACCCAGGGGTGATGCAGTTAACTCTATTTATTTATTATTTAATGTATTTTGAGGCCATGCAGACATTTTAGAAGTCAACTTGAAAGTTGTCTGGGCTTCATGTCTTAGGGTCTATGATAAACTAGATGTTCATTTTAGGGGTGGTTGATTCCTCTAGAGTTTTCTCAGATACTTGTTTTTAGGAAGACAATGCATCCTCTCTTAATCAAAACTCTTCGTAATAAGTGGTCATCAACTGTATATTGTATAGATGTGGTAGATTCCGTGGTGGTCAAACAATAAGGCCTTGGGGTCAGACACCACAGACCCCCCCAATCTTACGTAATCTAGCCTCTGCCACTTACTGGGTGTCTTCATAGGTTTTGAGTCTGGAGGAACCTGACCCCTGCCCAAGTTGCCTGGAGAAAACCAGTGTCTGCAACACAGTGAGGGAGGCGGCCAAGGCTGCATGATCAAGGGCTTGATGGGTCATACAGAGGATCTTGGATTTCATTCTCTGTGCAGGGGCAGCCATTGAAGGGTTTAAATAGGAGCGGTGATGTCATCAGGTGGTCACCCAATCCTTCTGGCCTTGGTCTGGAAAGTGGATGGGAAGAGGTCAAGATGTCTGTGGGGAGGCCTTTGTGGGAAGCTACCACCATAATTGCTGAGTCCCACTTGCCCTACATCCTTCTGAATCTAAAGTGGGAGCCTGTTCACTTTCAGAGCTGCTGTGCAAAATGGGAATATTCTTCTCATGACCAGACTTCTGCCAACTCTTTTAGACCTGTGTATTCCATGGCCTTCCACTCAAGTCTATGACATAAACAGAGAATGTGATTCTGGGCATTGCCCCCCATATGCTGAAATTGAAGCTCAGAGTTGCCAGCCACCAGAATAACACTGCTATTGACTACTTTATTCTTAACGTTTTAAATGCTTTGGTATCTGCCTTTGTCCTATCAGTGTTTGGCATAACGCAAAACTTTCATCCTCTAAGTCTATTGTTACCTGTTCTCATTTTATAGACCAGGAAATCCAAGACTTAGAAGTAGACTACTTTGTTCAAGGTCACCTCCCAAGTAGGTGGTGACACCAGCTTTGAAATGCAGGCTGACTGCTTAGTTGTTGCTCTTATTAAGTTCACTCTTCACTACCTGGTGCCTAGAACAGTTCCTGGCAGACACTCAGGAAATACATGTTGGGTGCTGTGTATTGGGAAAGTCTGGTGCCCGATGTGAGGAACCTGACCTGCCAGCAGAATCACGTGGGTCAGAGCCACACTTGAGTTGTGTGAAGCTGAGTACTCTGCACTCCCAGGCCTTCTGTGTAGACCGGGATAACTGGTTTCTCCCCTCCTCCTATGTGCCCTCGGCACTTTGCAGCTCTCCTCCGCTGGCTAACTAGTAATTGTGGCATATTCATTCATCTTCCTGTCATGTTGGGACCTCTGGAGGTTGGGTGTTAGGTTGGGGTCACCCCCTTATTCGCTGGGCTTGACCTAACGAGAATGTGTTAAATATGACTGAGGGGAACACGGGGGTTGTAGGAGTTGGCCAGCATCTTGAGCCAGAGAAGCCTGACACAGGGCTCCTCTGTCCGCCTGGCTCAGGGCCAGACCCATTCTTGAACATGAGTGAGAGCCCAGGAGCAGGCAGAGCAGAGGCTGCTTAGAGGGCCATTACCAAGACATCCAGTCCTTAATCCAGCACAGCGTCCTGTGCTGCCCTTGGATCTTTAAGGCCCTTGACCGTTAGATCCCAGGAAGAAGAGGTGCCTCAAAGCTGAGCCCAGCTGCAGAAAGCACAGTGGTGCTGGGGCTGTGAGGCCAGGAAGGAGGGAGGGGGGAGGATGCATTCCATCATGACTGTGTTAATTTGCCGGATATAGTTGGCTATCGAGTACAGTGGTCTACAAACAGCTGGGACTAGAAGTCTGGAGAGAGGGAGGGTGGGGGCTGAGGGTGCACGTGGGGCGTTGGTCTCTAAAACTCACTCATCCCCTCTTCCGGCCACCTGTAGCAGCCTGGACTGTTCCATGTACCATCTGAGGTGAGGTCTGTATCTTAACTGGATCCAGTCCCCTCACCTCTGGAGTGGACATTCTGTTCATTTTTCGTGTTTTCTCTGTGTCTTTACCCTTGATTGCGTCAGTTTAATTAATTTTATATGTTATGTTTTTTATTTCAGAAAAACTGTACAACTCCAGTGGGCGAGATTTAAGAAGGGCCCTTTTCTCCCTGAAGCAGATATTTCAGGTAAAAAAGAAGACATGTGTGCTCACAGGTCCTGTTTTTGTATTGCTTATGGAATCAGATACAAACCTGTTTCTGCCTCTTACTGGTTACGGAAAGAAAAGTTCCTTTCGATTAAAATGTCAATTAGGTCAGAGTCTCAGTTGAGACTATTTTTACCCTATTAAATATTTCAAACATAAGTAAAGACGACTTTACCAAATCATGTTTTTCCATACTGACTTCAGACTTTTAAAAAGAAAAACCTACTGCAGATATAATTGAGGTCTTGCATTGTCCCCAGTACTAACCATCTTCCTCCCACCCCAGGCCCCCTCTGTATCCTTGTTTCCATGCTGTTGGTGAATATTCACCAAGAGTACATATATCCTTTGTTAACTTCATACATGTTATGCTGCATGGATCATACTCCAGCTTATTTAGTGAAAACAGGATAGATGTAGGCATGACTGACGTAGCTCTGAGTCGTCTATTGTATGAATAAAGCATAATTGACTTTGTTCACTCTTCTATTGGTTTATTCCCAATGTTGGCTATTTTAGAAACCATGCTGCTGTGGATGTGTCCCTTGTGCACACATGCAGGGTCCATTTTATCCTTTCTTCCTAAGCCTTCCCTCTTCCCCTGCCTTGAGAAAGTCCCAGGACTAGTGAAGAAGGCCAGGACAGGAGAGCAGGGAAGCTGAGAGACTCTCACTTGTGAGCAGCCAAGAGGAGAGAGGGACAGAGCCAGGAGAGGAGGGGGAGGCTGCTGTCTGGGCAGAGTCAGGAGGTAGCACGTGCACTGAGTGTCTGTATATTCCTAGGGTATATCCCTCTTCTCTTCAGTTCCTGTCTTAGCCATATTCTTAAAAAATTTTGTCAGTGATAGTTTTTTTTATTTTTATTTTTTATTTTTTTAATATTTATTTTTGAGAGAGATGGAGCACAAGCGGGGGAGGGACAGAGAGAGAGGGAGACACAGAATCCAAAGCAGGCTCCAGGCTCTGAGCTGTCAGCACAGAGCCTGACACGGGGCTCAAACTCAAGCACCATGAGATCGTGACCTGAGCCACAGTCGGATGCTTAACTGATGGAGCCACCCAGGCACCCCTGTCAGTGATAGTTCTGCCAGAGTGGCAGTTCCACTTCATGGATGTCTTCCTGAGAGGGGACTGGCAAAAAGGCCAACAATCCATCCCATCTGCACATTCTCATCCCGTTGTTCCTGAAATGTGTTCAGTCATGCCCTTAACCTTCTCCCAGGGCAGAGTCCCTTCTCAGTGTTAACATTTCTGGACGTGAAGCCTCTTGGCTCTTCCAACAGTTATGGTGGTGAACCTACCCTGTCATTGCTCCTCATGCTGCAACGTCTCCGAAACACCTTGCGGTTGGGGTCTACCGTGGTTCAGACCGGTTCTTCTGGAAAAATGGCAACATCTGTCCATGGGCACTGCCTGCTTTTGGTTCTCTCCATCTCAGTCTGTTCTTTGTACCAGAGGGGTTTGAGGAAGGCCTTCTCTTGCTGGTCCCATGTAGCCTTCTAGATTACATCTGAATTTCTCAGTCTAACGTGAAGCCCTCGTAGAAGCCTCTGCTGCCCAATTCTCTGCCCTTGGCTGCATCTTGAATTCTATTCATGGGTGCATTCTGGGAGCAAGCTGCACCCTTCCTTTTCTGCACCTTTTCCCCTGGATCTATTGCTTCTATCCCATAATGTGTTGCCACCCCACATCCACTCTCCATGTCTCTCGGTTGACCTCCTGGTGTCTCCTCTTGATAGTGCCCTTCTCCCTAAATGAGTCCTCCCAGTGCCTCCAAATACCTTTGAAGTTCTCTGAGCTTACTTGTAGTATAGAACTTACGGTACTTGTCTGAGTCTAGCTGTCTGCAAGCTCCCTGGATTTCATCCCTGGGTCTTCGGGGCCAAGCACAGTATCTGGGGCTGTGTAAGCAATGGGTGAATTGGATAGCCTTCTAGCAGATGTGTATGTCGTTAGTCTTTCTGGTTTCTAATTTAGTAAACACTATACTAATTGTCCCAAAGTTCCATCTGTATCTCCTTGTTCCTTAGCCAAACAAAATGAAACTTATTTACCTTTGATGACATCCTTCTCTTTAACTCAGATCCCCAGCTGCAGTTGGGCTGGACCCTCACTGTACCACCAGAGGGCCAGGCTCATGCCATTCCTCGTCCTAATTTATTTAGTCCCTCAGCCTGCCTGATGTTTCTGTTCAGCTTTGACTTCTTTCAAAACCTGTGTTCATCTCATTGAGTATCCAGTTGGTGGCAGAAACTGAAGAGAGAGGAGTCAGTTATTCCAAGTGACTTTAAAACATTGTGATTTGTGTGCTTTGAGTAGATATATTCTAAGAACGAAAGGAACCACACACCCAGTCAACTGTTTGCAATAGTCCCATTGCTGCTGCTGGTGTTGTGTTGCTGTTCTAAGACTGGTGTATGTGTTCTAATTTGGTCATTCTTAGAGTTGTTAAGCATTAAGATTCTTGAAGTGTGAGGAAAAAGGAGATAGAAAGGTAGAAGAGGTTAAGAACTCTGTATTCCTGAATTTAATTGAAAGTATCAGCATGAACCCATGGTGTTTATTGTCTAACTAACAAGCAACTAAGCATATTTCCAGCTCAAAGTTTACTAAAAAGCACTAGGAACAATGGTCAGCCTATTACTTAAAGCACCACTAGCCCCAAGGTTGTGATGTTGAGATACTGAAAGGAACAATAGATCCTTGGAGAAATAGCTGATTCGAAGTCTGGAGTAGGAAATGCATAAAAAAAACAAAAACAAACAAAAAACCCTTAAAGCAAGGACGGTATGAGGTCCTGCTAGGATTCTTGCCAAAAGAACAAAGAACTCAGGAGCATGTTGAAGGGTCTTCTGGGTGGTTGGAAAATAGCAACATCAATAAGGATGATAAATACAATGGATTGAAAGACATCGAGAAAGTTGGCATTGATGAGTTCATAATGATAATAAAAAATAATGATGAATAGGTCACCTTAGGAAGATGCTAGTGAATCAGCTGATTATTTTGAAAAAGGGTAAAGTTTAAGAATCTCACATTTATCTTACCCTTTGCCTTTAAAAATTTTTTAATTCAAGTATAATTAATATGCAGTGTTATATTAGTTTCCAGTGTATAAAATAATGATTCAACAATTTTATATGCTCATCTATACTGTTCTTGATTCCCTTTCCCTGTTTCATACATCCCCCCACCTACATTTCCTCTGGCAACCACCGGCTCTCTGTATTTGAGTCTATACTTTTTACTCTGGATCTGTTTTGTTTCTTAAATTCAAGTCATTTCACTTAAAATTATAGCCTCTAGATCCATCTGTGTTGCTGCAAATGGCAAGATCTCATTCTTTTTTGTGGCTGAGTAATATTCCACTGTATGTATATATGTATGTGTATATATAGATGTATATGTCTATATATAGGTAGATATACCACATCTTCTTTATTCATTCATCTGTCCGTGGACACTTGTGTTGCTTCCATATATTGGCTATGGTAAATAATGCTACCATAAGCATAGGAGTATATATATCTTTTTGCATTAGTATTTTCATTTTCTTTGGATGAATACCATGTAGTGGCATTACTGGATCATATAGTAACTCTATTTTTAATTTTTTGAGGAACCTCCGTACTCTTTTCCACAGTGGCTGTACCAACTAACAGTGCACGAGGATTCCATTTTTCCTCTACATCCTCACCAACCCCTGTCATTTCTGTTTTTGATTTTAGCCATTCTGACAGGTATGAGGTAATACCTCATTATAGTTTTAATTTGCATTTCCCTGATGATGCGTGATGAGCATCTTTTCATGTGTCTGTTGGCCATCTGTATGTCTCCTTTAGAAAAGTATCTATAGGTCATCTGCCCGTTTCTAAATCAAATTGTGTGTGTGTGTGTGTGTGTGTTGGTGTTGTATAGGTTCTATATATATTTTGGGTATTAACCCCTTATCAGATATATCATTTATAAATAACTTCTACCAGTTAATAGGTTGCATTTTTGCTCTGTTGGTGGCTTCCTTCACTGTGCAAAGACTTTTTATTTTGGTATAACCACAATGGTTTAATTTTGCTTTTGTGCTTCCCTTGCCTTAGGAGATGTCTAGAAAAATGTTGCTAGGACTGCTGTCAAAGGAATTACCACCTATGTTTTCTTCCAGGAGGTTTACAATTGCACTAAACATAATAAAATACCTAGGTATTGTACCCTTCTCTATGTAAACTTTAGGGTAATGGAATGGTAGTTGAACGGAAGTTTTGTTTACCATAATCTTCTAGCTAATGGGGAGGAATAATAGAATTAAAATATCACAGTTTTGTAGCCGTATGTAAATTGATCTGGGTATTGAACATCAATGCCTGCGCTGACATGGTGGAAAAGAGATAAGGCCAGATTGTGTGTCGTTCCTCGTGGGAATTCGCATTCCCATCGGTGGTGTGCTAAAGCCAACAAATTCAACTCTGGATCTCCTCATGTCCTCCTGTGCAGTACCAGTTTAAAAATGATGTAGGATAGAGGCACATGCTAATCTTCCCCACAGTGGTGTAATGAATAAAGTCCAGACTGTAGGCTACTCTACAGGACAGATGACCTACTTTCCTTAACACCTACATTTCAAGGAAAAAAAAAAGATGAATTAAAAAGACCTTTAAAACTTATCAACTGAATGTCACATGTGGATCTTGTTTGGATCCTGGTACAAAATGTAAAAAACGGAACAGTATTTATGAAACAATTGGAGTTTTGGTCACAGACTGGACATTTAGTAATATTAAAGCATCAGTTTTTTATTGTGAGTACATAACTTTAAAAAGAGTTTCTGTATTTTGGAGATGCTTATTGGAGTATTTATGGATTAAGTGATGTGATGTCTGGGATTCCCTTTAAATTAATAGGGCAGCAGCAGACAGACAAATTAATATGGGGTGGTAAGGGAAACAGGACTGGTAGGAGTTGACTGGCACCTGAGGGTCACTCAACTGTTCTGTCTTCTTCTGTATATGTTTAAAGTTTTCCTTGGAGAAAAAAAATTCAAAAACAAAATGAACGTGGTTGAGGTCTTGTTGCACATTCCTTCACTGAGTTCTGTGGTGTTAACTCTGAATTCTCAGGGATGTTATTTCTGCCATTTATTCATCACACGGATAGTTTTGAGCAGCGTTTGCTGGTATTATGTAGTCAATAGCTCTAAACCAGGCAGGCATCATTGGGTATTGAATGGATACACAGGCATAAACTGTCTGGGGCTTGGATCACCTTCTCCCATACCCATAGTCTGCATTTCAGTCATCTTGTGTTTTCTACATGCAGGGCTTCTTTCTGGAACTTAAGAGTATAAGGGTGTAAAATACCAAGCCATTGGTCTTTTGCATTGAGCTGAATAGTTTTCCTTGACGGATGAGCATTAAAAAGAAAAACAAAAGATCACAGGTTGAAGTATGGCTAGTGTAGAAAATTCTGAAATGCAGGGACAATCCCTGATCAGTTGGTGTTAATGTTCTGATTTCATTCTAGTTGGAAACCAGTGTTTTAAATATCATTTATTAATGCCTAAATATTTTAGGATATGTGTTCAAAATCTCCTACATTGCCAATTTGGAAGACATTCTCCACAATTTATTAGCCACAAATGCCTATTTCTTAAGTGCCTTATCTACATATGTCCATACGTTTTAGTTAAGGTTCTGAATCTTCATAAACACTGTCTCTCTGGTTGGAGGATTTGGTTGTTGAGTACCTTGGCCCGGCAGCCAACTCTCGGCTGTATTAATATTAGTGATTAGCTTGAGTGGTTTCTCGAGGGCTTGTTCTCACTTTTTCACCATGAAGTCATGTATGAATCTAGCTTTAGTTCAAGTAATAAACATTTGTTACATGCTTGGAAAAACCTTCTGACTAGACATGAGCTCATCTAAATGTTCACTTTTCACATATGCTGGTGGAAAAGGATATGGATGGAGGGAGAATTATTTTTATTTCCTTTATACATACGAGTGTAAAGTAATTTTCCAAAAACTCATGATATTGTCCCATTTTCTCTTGCTTCTAAAGCCGTGATTATCTTAAAGTCTGAGTTAACACAGCTGTCTTTCATTACCTTCAGGGCACAAGCATCTCCCACCCCCACCAGTGCCCTCTGAACGTTGAGAGTGTTTTCTTGGTTCAAAGGGAGCCTTCGCCTGGCCTGCCCACATTTAGCTCAAGTCCTCCATCCATATAATTGGAAAATGCCATAAAGTCAAAATGAGGGGCTGATTTCACATAGGGACAGGAGAATTATGCCCATTTGTCTAAATTATTTTTTTCTTTTTTGGAGATAAACTATGGTTGCTGACCATTCCTATAATAATAACCATTCATTATTCCATTAAGCTTCCTACTATTTACATCACTGAGGTTTTTTTTAATTTTTGCTCTGTTGTTATAATTGAAGATGAATGTTCCAGTCTTACGCTAGCTGCCTCTGAGACCAGGCATTGTCCAATTGAGGACATCTCCTGAGACAGTAGTGGAAAAATCCCTCTCATAGAGCTCTGTAGAACTTGGTACTGCAAAAAATGATTGGGCTTGGGCGCTGGCTGGACATAGGTGATCTCAGCCCAAGTGTTGAGTCTTCTGTAAAGAGAAGGTAGGCTTAGATCAATGGTCCTCGAAGTGATTGCCCTTAAGGATTTCCTGGGGAAGTTATTCACAGCCAGAGCCCTGCCCTCAAATTGTGATGCAATTCATCTGGGCAGGTCCTGCTTCCTATTTCTTTTTAAAGATTCCCTAGATGATCCTCATGTGAAGGAGTCAGGGGTGAGAACCATCTGAGCATCTCTGAGTCACCTGGGGGGATGCGTTAAGCACAGATTGCTGAGCCTCATGGTAGAATTTTCTATGCAGTAAATTGGGGTATTTGCATTCGTAACAAGTGCCCAGGAGATGCTCATGCTGCCGGTGAGTCTGGACACCTGACTTTGAGAACCACTGCATTAGATGGTCCCTGAGATTCCTTCCACGTCCTGCCTCCTGTGACTTCCTGCGGCCTCCTGAGGCGGCCCCTTTGCAGACAGATGTGGTTGCTCCAGATGCACGGCTGGTCATGTGCCTCCTGGCTTGTCCTGCAACGCAACTTGGGAGGAGGAGAAACTGCTTCCTCACTTAGATACCATGTGCAAGACCCTTGTAACCACTGACCTTAAGGACGGTCTTTTGGAACACACGAGTGGCTTTGAATCCGCCACTTGATGGTCTGTGCTGCAATCGAACGTTTCCTGTTGCTAAAACCCAGCAAGCTTCATGTGGCCCGTCCCGAGGGACTTGTGGGGAAGCAGAGCCTGGTGATTTTTGAAGAATGAAAAACAGAACACTATATAAATATTCTTGACAGGGGATTCATTTGCTTTATCTTTATTAGATTGCCCAGAAGGCAATAATTGGTCTTTGGCAAACAACAACGTGGAGACTGGTTGTAAAATTCCTCTGGCAACAGTTAAGATGCCTCATTTGAATAGAGCAGAACACTCTTTAGAGGTCAGTCTGGCTTCAAAGGCTCGTACATAGTTTTAACAGCGTGGACAGAGCATGGACTGGGACAGTATTTGAAGTCTTTTTTCTCTCTCCTTTCCTGCCCAGGATGACAAGGATTTGGTGCATGAATTTGTAGTGGCTGAAGGTCTGACGTGTTTGATCAAGGTGGGAGCTGAGGCAGACCAGAACTATCAGAACTACATTCTGAGGGGTAAGTTCTGATGTGCCCGCTGCAAGGGGGCCCTGGCATTGCTTCCAGAAACTTCAATACTGAGAGCTTTGAAAAAGACTTGGATTACAGAGTAAGATGATAAAGACACCCCCGAGCAAAAGATGACACTTTCTTCAGGTTTTATCACTTCCTGGTAACTAATCGGTGACTGAGCTCATTTTTGCCTCACACCTCTTCCTGGTTATTAAGGAAAATACTCCTTCTCAGGAGGTTCTCTACAATCCCTTTTATTTGGTGAGGAAAGAAACACACTACGGGGGCCTGCATTTCAGCAGAAAGTCACCCCAAACCAAAGAGGCCAATTTCTTTCCTGGGAAATCAATAACTTGGGTTATTACTGAGAATGCTTGTCAGAAGCATACATTCCTCACTGGGTTTTCATGTTTGTGACTCCGGTAGGTTTGGGGTGGGCCCACAACTTGGATTTTAAGGAATGATTCTGGAAAGCTGTCTGTATAATTTCATTTTTCAAAAAAATGTTAATTTTTGAGAGAGAGAGAGACAGGGAGAGAGTGGGGGGGAAGGGGGGAGAGAGAATCCCAAGTAGGCTCTGTGCAGTCAGCCCAGAGCCTGACTCAGGGCTCTATCCCACCAACCAGAAGATCGTGACCTGAGCCAAAATCAAGAGTCAGACTTTCAGGTGCCCCTCATTTTTTTTTTTAAGTGAGGTACATGTGGTGTTTGAAGCACTGATTACTGTTCCCGTTCATAAAATTAATGCTCTTTGGTTATAGTATTTTTGTCCACCTTCATATAAATAGTTTTACTTGATCCCATAAAAATGTGACAAGGGAGAGCAGGAATTATTAGGTTGTACTCTAAGAAATGACTGCTATCAACAGTTTTGAACTATAGGTCAAAGGAGAGATTTAATGTAGTTCAATATTATTTCCATTTTTACAACTGGAAGATTTGAGACTCAAAGATGTGGAGTAGTTACCCAATCAAGTCCTTTTCTCTTGGGCATGGTCAAGCAGGGGCCATGCCTGGGCCCGGAGGGAACATCTCGTCTCCTCTTCACGTATACCTGCAACCCCACAGCTTTATCTCCCTGTTCACATAGGGGGGACATACTGCTTTTCCTTTTCCCTTGGGTGAAGGACAAGTGCATGAAACATGATTTAGTATCAGATATCCATGGTCAGGCTTGAATGAGACAGGCAAAGTGAAACTGTCTCCTGCAGTTCCTGTTGTGTTTTACCCTGAGCAGAAACCTCCTGACCTGTCTTGGTACCCAGCACAGCGAACTGAGTCCTGCCCTCTTGGACCCTGTCCCTGGGGAGCCATAGAGGCAAAAAGGGAGAAAGAAAACTTAGGGCTCGTTAAGAAAAAAAAAAATTAAGGACATATTTTCAAGGCAGTGGTCATGGTTTCTGTTCTTCTTGATAAATGCCGAGTGTGTGTGTGAGAGAGTGTTCCTCAGCCTTCCGCTTCTCCATGGTGCTGGGAAGGCTGGGAAGTCGCCTCTTTCTACCCATCTTCAATCTTTTCCTGGGCGTGTGGTTGATCCTCATTACAAGTTGTCAGTAGAGATGGCTTCAGGATGAATTTGATGATTTCTCTCCCCATAATGAAAACATGGAAACTTGTGGGATTTGTGTAGACAAATGAACCGCACACTTGGTCCCACTGTTGCCTGTCAGTGCAGCTTGGTGTCTGAAGAGATTCTCATCCTAGGCTTTTGTTTCACATGGGTCCAATACCTAGAAGGGGGGGAAGGCACCAAGATAAGGACAAGGGAAACTTGTCTAGTTTATTTTCTACCTGACATATGGATGTTCATAAGTTGAACCTCCTGGAAGGAAATAAATCTAAAATTACCTAATTCTGAATAGTGGGTCCACACAGTAGGGTTTTTTGTTATGTTTAAAGTATACACACATACACACACACACACACACCCCTCTATAGAACGAATATTATAACCATCTATGTATTTAATTTCTTGTGACCCTCATCTAGGAGTGTGTGTGTGTGTGTGTGTGTGTGTGTGTGTGTGTGTGTATTTTTATGGGGTAAACCATCAGTGTAAACCTTCACATTGATCTACAGCCAAGCCTGGGTTGAGGGGGATGGCCCTGGTAGGTGGGGTCAGCCCTTAGCAAGAAGGCCACATTTTTGTCGAAAGCCCTTCGCACACGTCTCCCACAGGTTGGAACTGGGTCACATGAGCACCTGTAGCTGCAAAGGAGGCTGGCAGATGACTTGACTTGGCTTTCTGGACTCTCAGGTCAGGGCGGGGTGGCTCTGGGCCTGCCACACAGACCAAGTTAGGAGGAAAGAGTTTAGCCCTCACTCCCTCCTGACTGAGGGCAGGGTAATCTCAGTGGCTGTACAAGGCCCCCAAATGGTGAACTGTGTGAATTGTGTTGCCTGGTCGGGAAAGATGTTACTGATGTAGAATACTTTAGTGAGGCTCTCCACCTTAATGCTTCTCGTTAAACTGGCAACGGTTTATTAACTTGCAGTTGTAGTACTGGGAAGGTGCCAAAGTCAACTGCCACATTTTTAAGAATCAGAATACCCAAACACAACCAGGGGAGAGTCCTGTCACCCATGTGCTGCTTGTCTGTGTAGAAAATGCCACCGAGGTCAAACCCTTGCTGCAGACCTCTCTTCCTAAAATAGCAGGAGGCTCCACCCTTTCATTGCCACCACTAGGGCCTTGCCTTCAGATTTTTCCTCTCCATTTGTGTTTGTTGATTGAAGACCAGAAGCTCCCCAGATGTTCCCTGGAAAATGAACAAGTTCTCCCTCCACTGGGGTTACTACGAGGCACTCTGTTTTCCATGGAATGGAGGTGCCTTTCCCTGCCTGCCTCGCTCGAGCTAAGTCTCAGTAGACTCGGTGTGACCAGGGCGCTGTGTGCAAACATCAGCACATTTTGATGTATCTGACCAGAATCCATGCCAGGAAGGTACCTTCTGAGGGATGTAAATGACAGATTTCTCAGGGTGTGACTTTTGTGTTTTTATATAAGGAAACTATCATTTTTCTCAGCCCGCATGTTGAGTCACCCCTTCCTGACTTTGAAGAACTTCTCTTGTAGGCTTTTTTAGATGGTGATCAGCCGCCGGCAGAACACCAGACATTTGCAATCAAGGACAACCTTTGAATTGCCTCTTTGTTTAACCTCATTTCAACCCTATTACCTTGGGTGAAGTATGGTGAGGCCAGATGCAGATCCAGAGAGAAAGTGCAAAGTGTTTTATAGCTTTGTAACTCACAGTTTCCTGGGGAGAACACAGAGTGCCCCACGGAGGCCACTCAGGAGAAGCATGGGGGTCAGTCATGAGGCAGAGGGAGAGGGCAAGCACCTTTGTTGTGGTTTCCCTAGGAAGGAGCTGTCAGGGTGGGGTAAGCCAACTTACCCCTGTGGGCCCTGGAGCTGTTAGAGTAGAAGTATCATGGCCTACAGTGTGAGAGCCCAACATGTCAGGTGGCTGGGGGTGTGCACTTCAGCTGCTGGAGAAGAGCTGACCGACCTCTACCCAGAGCCTCAGAACTGCATCACTGTAAAGTCTTACAACCTCAAAAGTAGATTGGTGGTCAAAATCCTGTCAGGGAGGGTGTGCCTTCATGAAGTTACCTCAGGAGCTGTGCTCTGTGGGACCATGTGTGAGTCCCCCAGATCCAAAGGAAACGAGCATTTGGAGAACCCAGTGCTTTCCACATCTGCTTTTAGAACTCGATTAATTTATCTTTATTTTTGTGCTCAGCTGTCTGTCAGCTTTTTTTTTTTTTTTTTTTAAGGCCTAGGAATGTGTTGCTTTTAGTAGAGGATGTATCTGCTGAGCAGTAAAGATAGGCTTTGAGTTATGGTGTAGCCCAGTGCTCTCTGAAAATGTGAGCCAGCTGCTGGGAAGAAGTCTAAATGCACAACATGCAGAAATAATATTTATCTGACTTATTATTCTTGGATGGTTCTAGCTAATGACCTAAAGTTTTTCAAGATAGCCAGTATTTAATATAAGTCTCCTGTGGAATTTTGTACCTCGCAATTATTCTTATTCAAGTAGGACCTCGAATGGTATATTCCTGGGAACTTTCTGCACACATACTGAGCCTTCATGGGGGGCCCCCTTTAAGCCCTGGGGACATGACGATGACAGCAAGATACAGGCATGCCCTGGCCACTTCACCTGTTGTATCTCATACACCTTACATATTTAGAGATTATGTGTGTATGAGGGGATCAGCTTCGGGGCGGGGGGTGGGGGATGAGAAAGAGATGAGTAGAATCCGTGAGATCAGCTGCCTTTTCTGGCTGTACTTCAAGGGAAGCTGCCTCTTAAGGGCTAGTTTTACATGGAGAAGTCTGATTTGATCATTTCACCTGAAGCAAAGTACCCATTAATCAAAAAAACACCACTGTCGTTATCAGAGGTGGATAAGGTCTTAGAACTCCTATAGCTCAGCCCTTTCATTTTAGGAGAAAACTGCAGATATTTTGTTTGTCCCTATAATGCATCTTAAAAAATGTTTTCATGCCTGTCAACATTGAGAAATCAGAACATTTGACCTAAAAAAAAAACCAAAACAACAACATCCAGATTTCAGGTAGCTTTGGGAAAACCAGAACCAGAGAATTTCAGTGCCCTGCCAAATATCACTTAACTGTATTCTACTCTGGGGGGGAAATGCCTTCCATGTCAGGGGATCTCTTAATGAGGTTCAAGACTTCTGCCCGGGGGCGGGGGGGCGGGTTGTCAGCACCAGTGTCATCTGGAAAAGACACATTATAGACCGAGTGCAAAGAGGTTTGTGATCTTAGGTGGTGGTGCAAAATGATCAAATGGTGTTTAAACCAAAATCTTCCACCCTGGCAGAACTTAGAAGTCTGTGTTTTTGGCATTTCAGGACAAAGGAGGAGGACAGAGGTTTGGTTCAGACTATAGACTGGGAGCATAGGAAGGGGCCCAAACCGGCCCCAAAGTGGGAGGATGGGAGCAGAAGTGGGGAGCTACTCACCTCCTGAACCAAGCTCAGGTCCTTGGTACCATGTTTACTCCTGAATGGCCGGGCCTTACTCTTGACTCCCTTACGCTGGTCCTGGGGCACACCTGACCTGTGTTGGAGGAACCTTCCTCTTGTGAGACGAGTACATCAGGATGTTTGGTCAGGACTTAAGGGATCAATCATGGCAGCCACGTGGCCAGACTTTGGTGTGGATGACACAGTTGCACAGGTATCTGGGTCACCCCCTAGACTGTCACCAGCCCTTGGGGGTTGAAGCCACTGTCAGTGATGGAGTTCTTTCTCATCAGATGTCCCTCTTCATGCTAAGTCCATATGACCAGGACTATTCCCAGGAGGGAATCATGATGGCTGGCACAAATTGGCACCCCATGAGGCCAGACTGAACCTGCAGGTGTTTTATTTGCCTCATAGAGTATGTTCAAAATTTTTTACAATAGTTATGAACGTTTTTATTTCTTTATTTGATGTTTATTTATTTTGAGACAGCATGCAAGCAGGGGGAGGGGCAGACAGAGAGGGAGAGAGAATGCCACGCAGGCTCCACACTGTCAGCACAGAGCCCGATGTGGGGCCCGAACTGAAGGACTCATCATGACCTGAGTGAAACCAAGAGTCGGTAGCTTAACAGACTGAGCCACCCAGGTGGCCCAGTTATGAACGTTTAAGAATTGAGGGATTGGACATAAAATTATGGATATATGGCTTCTTCTGTAAAACTGAAAGCTCAGGCCAACACAGGGTCTTTATTGCTGCGTGGCCATAATTAGCGAGAGTTAGAAGAAGCAGTTTCCTTCACAGGGAGCTCATGGGCTCTGTTGACCTCCGTTTCCACCACTCTTTTGTGTGTTGCCCCTGGGTTGTTCCGCTTTGTTGCCTCTGTGCCCCAGAGGCATGTGAAATCACATGCCTAAAGAAATCGCAATCTGTGAAACCAGGGTTACAGTGATGTAAAGTAGAAGAGTCTAGCTCTGTCCTAGCTGGGCATACGTCGTGCTGTCGTTGCTGCTTTGTGAACTTGGATCTCAAGTCCAACACGACGTTGTTTTTTTTTTTTATTCTATCCCATCCTGGCATTTTTTTTTAATGTTTATTTTTGAGGGAGAGAGAGAGCATGAGTGGGTGGGGGATGGGGAGAGAGAGGAGACAGAATCTGAAGCAGGCTCCAGGCTCCGAGCTGTCAGCACAGAGCGTGACACAGGGCTTGAACCCATGAGCAGCGAGATCATGACCTGAGCCTAAGTCGGATGCTTAACCGACTGAGCCAGGTGCCCCTCACCGTGGCGTTTCTTAATACGCGATCAGCACTGTCCTCTGTTGCCTTCCCCATCCGAGCTATTATGTGAATATCTGGGGAGAGAAATCCTGGCACCACACAGGTAGTGGCATCCTACAGTCTGAATTTCCATCCAAAGTTCTGAATTTGGGAAACAGGCTGAGAGTAGGTGGAGTCACTGACTGAGGCAAGAGCATGTTGACCAGAAGATTCCTGTTGGAGACTTGCTGCATTGGTTGCACTTGTAAGGTGATAAAAGCAAGGCTTTCATGTCCTAAATCATGTCCCTTGGACTCAACGGCAGAAAGTCCTCACTGTCCATGCATCAAAGGAGGGATCCAGGTATGACCCAGAGAGAATGTCAGAGTGTCAAGGCCAGCAGAATAGAGACAATCCAAGATGGACGTGTCTGAAAAGAAAAGAGAGTAAAACTGAGTGATATACAGATTTTTCTTAAAGCGGAAATAGCCTTTTACAATTGCTTTTCATTGTGCAGTCCGTGGACACACAAGAGTATGGAAAGCAAATGGCAAAGAAAGGAAAAAAACATAAAAATCACCTATAATCCTACTGAACAAAGATGGAAACCATTTTCTACTCACATATATACATGCCTGCTTCCCACATGCCTTTTGCAAAAATGAAGTGTCCTTTAAATACGTTGTCAGCTGTGTCTGCCAGAAGGGAGTGGCTTGAAAATACACACCTTGGAAGCTGGCTTTGTGACATATCTTAGACCTCGGTGCAATTATTTAACTTCTTTAAAGTGCAGCTTCCAGGGAGATATCTAATTTTAGGAGTGTTATGAAGGTTACAGGGCTCATAGAAAGACCTGAATAAAGGATTGAGTTGTAACTCTGACAGTTATTATCAATAATAGTCAATGATATCAATGTAGTAACCACCTGTTATGGGCTGAATTGTGTACTTCCCCCAAATTCGTCTGCTGAAGTCTTACCCCCAGGACCTCTGGATATGACTGTATTTGAAGATGGGGACTTTAAAGAGATGCTTAAAACGAGGTTATTAGGGTGGACCCCAATCCAGTATGACTGGTGTCCTTATCGAAAGAGATAAAGACAGATCTGTGAGGGAGGGGGATGTGAACACCCAGGGAGAAGACAGACAAGCTAAGGAGAGAGGTCTCAGAAGGAATGAGTTATGCCAACACCTTGATCTTGGACTTGCAGCCTCCAAAACTGAGAAATTTCTGCTGCCTATACCCCTAGTCTGTGGTATTTGTTACAGCAGCTTCAGCAGACTGATAACACCTCGTAGCCTACAACCCTCTGGGAGTTGCTTGTATGTTACCTGGGGTGAAAGTCTTGAGGATACAGTTGTGTTAGAAGGTACGTACATGTGCACCTTGTTTGGGATTGAATCATTGTCCTGAGAAAGGATATGGAAACTTATGCTCCCACCCATGTTCCTTTCTGTTCATTTACTCCAGGCCTGGGGTGATCCTTCTCTGTGATCTTTGTTACTCCTGGTGATTAGGGCACCCTTATTAGTAACAATGAATTTTATACTCCTTTTTAAAAAGTGGTTTGTAATTTTGGTTGTCATTGTGTTAAATCTGTCGATTAATTTGGGAAGAATTGACATCTTTACTTGAAAATTCAAAACTACTGCTTACATGCCCTTCTGTGTCCCCGGGGCAAATCTTCCTCAGGAGTAAAACTCCAGTATGTGTGCCTCAGACTCTTGTGTGAGATGTCTACTTCCTTTGACTTTGGTAAAGAACTTTGTGTATACTCCTCTTGGGTGGTTTGTTTTTTTTTTTAATTTTTTTTAATGTTTTGTTGAGACAGAGAGCGTGAACAGGGGAGGGGCAGAAAGAGAGTGAGACACAGAATCCAAAGCAGGCTCCAGGCTCTGAGCTGTCAGCACAGAGCCCGACACGCGGCTTGAACTCACAAGCCGCCAGATCATGACCTGAGCTGAAGTCGGATGCTTAACCGACTGAGCCACCCAGGCGCCCCATCCTCTTGGGTGTTTTATATTCATTCTTGTTTCATCTTATTTTTGAACTGGGCCTGATATTTACCACATTGATAGAGTGAGAAAGTTGTTTGGGGTTTTTTTTTCTTGTTTACTTGTTTCGTAAATTGGGTTTTGGAGTGTTGTCTCCTGGGAAGGGTCTTGCTCACCATGCCCCCACCCTTGGGTGTGTTTTTGCTGCAAACAGGGACACTCTGTGTCTGGGGCCGGGGTTCCTTACTTGTAGCAATAACTTGGTGAAGACAGTGAGAGAGTTAGCTCCTTTTCCTCTGTATTTACATGTCTGAATCTTTTCTTTTTGCACTTAGGCCAGTAGCCTGCCTGATGGAGGTTTGGTCTGGCGGTTTGGGGCATTCGCCAGCCCACGGCCAAAGGTGGGCCACTTGAAGCTGGAGGATATGGTCTTCTTGTTTTGTTGGTTTTATCTTTCCCCATGTTGAAACCTATGCTTTTGGCATCTAACCTTCTCTGTGCCCTGGCTGTGTCTGACCTCAACCTAATCCTTTTGCTCACGCACTTGGCATGCCGTTGGTGATGTGGCCTCCAGGCAGAACCAGCCACACTGCTGAGAAATTTGGTCAGTGCCGGGAAAACCACAGCCCTTCCTGCTTGGGGAGGGAGGCTGAATTCTTCTGGCTGCTGCTATTGGTGTATGGTGGCAGAAGTGGCACCCCCAGAGCACTCTGAATGTCCCATCTGTGGCCCTCTTGTCCCCCTGCCATCTCTACCCTGCATCAGGCCTGCACCCCTTTTAAAAAAACTGAGCGAGGGGCGCATGGGTGGCTCTGTTGGTTGAGCATCTGACTCTCAGTTTTGGTTCAGGTCATGATCTTGCAGTTTGTGGGGTCAAGTCCAGTGTCAGGCTCTGCACTGGCAGCACAGAGTCTGTCTGGGATTCTCTCTCTCCCTCTTTCTCTGACTCTCTCTCTCTCTTTCTCTCTGTCTCTTAAAACAACAACAACAAAAACTGAGTCAGAGAATAGCTGAGAGATGCAGTTCTGTCCTTCCCTTCCAGTCCATTTGTGCACAGAGGCCCAAAATGGGCTCACACTGGGGCAGTTCACGTCTCTTCCTTGGCCTGCCCAGATCATGCGTTATTGTGGGTTTGTTCAACTTTTCTCCATGATCTTCTATAATGTTGTGTTTTCCAAAATAGGGAATTGGATGCTGGGCCCAGTGTTCCCCTTGAACCCACTGCAATCTCTTATGTATGTTGATGGGCCTCAGAACCAGCAGTGTGTGATTGGCTACCCCTCATCTCACGGCTGATGGAATCTCTTGTCCACTGGCGCCTCTCTTTGGTTATCTGGGTTGATTGGTAGGAAGATAGCTTGGAGGCTGCTTGTGTGGTGCCATTTTTTCTGGTTACGTTACTGAATCATTATTGCTGGTGGTCTGTGCCTTGGCACGGCCCTGGTCTGCAGGGCCATACACAGGAATGGACGTGTCAGGAGGAGGAGAAAAACTCGAGGAGGCAGTGAGAGACCAGAGCTGGGTCCTGACCTCCGATGAGACAAAGTGCCCTTTGTTTTTCCTCTCCGTGCTCAGGTGGGAGAGGAAGTTACTGGGAGAGACTGCAGGTGACATGCTGCAGCCTGAGCCCCTCACCACATTTGGCAGCCAGTAGGCTATTTGCCTGCAGTTTCTTTGTCTCAATTTTTTTTTTTAAAGGTTTTATATATTTTTGGGAGAGAGGGCATGAGCAGGGGAGGGGCAGAGAGAGAGGGAGACACAGAATTGGAAGCAGGCTCTGGGCTCTGAGCCACCAGCACAGAGCTCAATGCAGGGCTCGAACTCGTGAACCGCGAGATCGTGACCTGAGCCGAAGTCAGTTGCTTAACCAGCTGAGCCACCCAGGCGCCCCTGCTTGCCTTTAGTTTCTAACTCTACGTGGACACTTCAGCTGTAAACATGATTTTGATTTTCCCTCTAACCCCAGTGTTTCCCCGTTCCCCTGTAATTAGAGAATGTTTATTTCCTGGTAATTTTGCTTTAGGGTTAATAAGGTTTATCTTTCAAGCGTTAATTTTCCTGAAGTAAAAATCAGTCATTAATACTGTTGAATATAGCAAACATTATGTAGTAACAGGAATGCTTTGCATGAAGCAGTCTTTACAAAGCAGTAGACTGCTAGGTCTACCTGGCAAACACTATTTTCAACATGGAGCATCTAGGCTGAATCAGGTGAAATTGCTGACGGGACCATTTTTGCTTATTAGAAATGGTAGAGTTGAATGGTTTTATGTAATATTTGTATCGTAGTTTGATCTTGATTAATTCCTGGACTTACTAGATGCTTCTTTAAAATTTGCCTTGGAGCACCTGGGTGGCTCAGTCGGTTGAGCACCTGACTCCTGATTTCAGCTCAGATCATGATCCCAGGGCCATGGGATTGAGCCCTGCCTTGGGCTTCATGCTGACTGTGTAACCTGTTTAAGATTGTCTGTCTCTGTCTCTGTCTCTGTCTCTCTCTCTCTCCCTTTGCCCCTCTCCCCTGCTCATGCTCTCTCTGTTTCTCCAAAAAAATAAATAAAAAAAATAAAAATTTCCTTGCATTTTTTTAAACTTTCAATTTTTTTTTAATGTTTATTTGCTTTTTGGGGAGAGAATGAGAGAGAATGAGAATCTGAAGCATACTCCAGGCTCTGAGCTATCAACACAGAGCCCAATGGCAGGGCTTGAACTCACAGACCACTTTGCATTTTATATAGAATCATAGCCCTCCAGAAATTCAGGCAAGTTTGCAGATGAAACAAAACAAAAAAAAGAAACTTGAAATTTTCTGCTGTCACATCTCTGAGTCCTTTGATCTAAAGAGTCTTTTCAGTCACAGTTTCAGCCAGAGAGATTTCTCCAGAATTTTCATTTCCACCAGAAACCTCCATCTTCTTCCTTTTATCTGAGATGAGATAGAAGAAAGACAAACAGAGTTACTTGGCCGTTCGTGTGTGTGGAATTTTCCACAACCAAATCTCATTGCTGTGTGTTCATCAGGAATTTTTCCACTCTATTCATACTGAAGATGTGCCTCCTCACCCCATCCTTCCCTCCTTGCTCAGTAGACTTTTCCAGAAGAACTGCAGGCTAGGGGTACCTTGAATCATAATCTTTATTTCCTTGGCTGTAACCCAATCTCACATGTGATCTCCTTTATAGGGCTTCTACTACAAATTCAGGTTTATAATAGAACAGAATGTCTTGAGCAAATTTTAAACCCAGCCCCAAACATGGATTAAAATTATCTTCTTGCCTAGGATTTGCTGGGGAAATGTCAGTTGCCATGTTCAGAGATCCCTGCTTTCTGGAGTTTGGGGATCTCTTGGTAGATTGGGCCAGCCTCCCAGCAGGATGCTACTCTTCTTCCTCGCATTGTGGCTTCCCCTGCCATCCTTGTGTGCAAGGTCTCCAGACCTGCAGAGTCAGCCATGTCCTGGGTGTCCCGAGTGCACTATGTCCAAACCTAATCCATCTTTACTCCTTGGTCAGCACTCCCATGGCCCCATTCATCGTGTCTGTGAACAGCAGTCCTCCATCATGCTCAGGACCACTGCCTCCTTCTCTGTAATCATCAGTCACCACATCTGGACTTCTCTGCCCCTCACTCTTTCAAGTGCTTTCATCATTTTTGTTCCCAGTTCTAGTTTCTGACTTCAGACCATCGTTTGTTCCTTCGCAATCTGTGCCACCAGCCTCCTGACTGGTCTCTTTGCTTTTACTCTCTAGGCCATTTTGTACCCCGTTTCCTGGGTTGACTTTCTGCAGTGCTGATCTGGTCTCCTCAGTCCTTGGTGTAGATCCTTCAGAGGGTCCTCTCATCCTCAGGATGGAGACCTTGCTCTCCTCTGTGCATAGCACCCACCTTGGTCCTGCAGGGTATGTGTCTGTCCAGTCCATTTCAGCATTGTCTCTGACTGGGGCATCTGCCTACGAGGCCCTTCCTCACCTGCTTCACACTTTATCCCTTGATTCCTGCTTTTACTCAGGATGGGGCTTGTGTACGATATTCTGCAGGAGACCTTTCTTTGCCCCTGATATTTGGGTCCTCTGTGCATAGCTTGGCCCTGACACTTCCCTCGCTGATTGTATTTGTTAAGCATTTGCTATGGACCAGAGACCTTAGGATAATTCTGTGGGTGATATTTGGGTGCCTGCTTGTCAGTTTCCATCCTTGATGCCAGGCTCATTTTAGGAGTTCAGCAAGATTGCCTGAAGGAGAGGATAGACGAATGATAGAACGTCTCCAGGGAAGAGAGCTCATGACACTCAAGGAAGCTGCTGATCTGTGCTAAGAGTTTGAGAGAGCTCATGTCTGCTCATCTTGAAGCTTTAGCCCAACAGATCTCTTGTTCCTGAAGAACTATAGCATGAGTTGATTTGTTTTCAGTACTTAGAAAAGAATGCCAAGTTACTGAATTTTCCTTTTGATAATTTTGCTAGGTCAGTAGGTCAAGATGGCATATAGCTTGATTTTAAGCAAATGATTTCTGCAAATAAAATACATGCAAAGTGGCTTACATTGTATGACCCATTTTATATCTCAAGGAATTATTTACCTGCCTCTGAAACAGAAGTGCCTTGGTAGCAGGAACAGTGTTGTCATAGCTTTTGTAGCCCTGGCTTTAGCCTGCTTCTTGATCCCTTGTTAGATGCTCAACAGATATTTGATGAAAAAACAAATGAATGAGTGGAAGGGAACTCTGTCTTGGTGTTCGTGTTTTATGAGTGATTGTCGGCAGCATGTACTTTATATTGAGAATTGGGCCTGCAGGATCCTAAGATGTGAAATGGTGAGATAGTAGTATTATAGTAAATGATGAAGTGTGATTTGGAGGGTTTTCATTTGATTTGGTTTTCAATATTCTCATGATCTCAACCACATTATCTCTTGATTCCTCTGCCTTGCCTCTCCTTTCCCCAGCTCTTTAAACTTGGATTCCCCCAAAGCCATTCCTATGCTAGTTTGGCCTGACTCCTTTCTGGAGCCATTTCCTGCAGGCAGGATGGCCCCCACAGCCCCTTGCTGCACACCAGCATCTCTGCCCGCAGTGCCTTTTTGGCTCCAGAATTCCCAGAAACATGACTGGAGTGCCCTGATCAGCCAAGTATTAGAGCTCCCTTCCTTTCCCTTCTAGGTAACTCTTCCTTAGAGCTGGCCTTGAGCCTGTGGGGGCTTAAGTGGGGGATAAGTTTTAGATGTAGTTAGATAAGTAAGGGGCTGTTTTTGGAGGAGGGGACAAAATTGTTGCTTTTAAAGGCAGATTAGGGGCAATGGGTAGGAGTTATAGGAAAGTGGTTTTTGACTGAAGACAAACTCCAAGAACAGAGTTGGAAAATTCGTTTATTTCTCTTGCCAACATAAACTGATCAGTGGTGACTTTCTGGAGCATTCTGTTGAGGATTCTGAAGCCACATCCAGCATCAGCAGAAAAGAGTGCCACAACTGATTAGTGATGTCTGTCAACAGCCTGAGAGGTGGGGATTGAATAGGAATACTATATATGGTATTTGTTTATTCTGGGGAATCCTCGGGGTTTTCAGAATCTTGGTTGGGTTGATTTCAGACAGGTGTGTGCCAATTAATTTTCTAATGACAGAATACACTATTTTGCATTTGGAATGCTCCAGTGGAGGCCAGATGACCTGTTAGAGTTGTAAGGTTTGGGGAAGGGTGAAGCTGGGTGATCTCTAAGATCCCTTCTAGTTCTAAGATTCTGTGATTCTCGGTAAAAAATAAAAAGCAGATGGGGAATGAAAATAGAGCTGCTTGGCTCTCCCTCTTGTGTGTGCTCTGTCCTAGTTGCTGTAATATTCCCAGGCTATCACGAAGTACATATTGTCATGGTTCAGCATCAAAGAAGGCCATCTGGTTGCCCGACACAGAACCCAGCCAAGTCATTGAAAAGGAGGATGAACTGCCCATCATTAAGGGGCTGATGTTCACGTTGATCTATAGAATTTCACAGGACTAGCACAGCTGAGAATTGGTTTCTACCCAGGGTTTCATATGTACATGGTGAGGTCAGGAGCACAGGAGACAGTGGTGGGTTTGCTGTTTCTCCAGAGCTTGAGGGCCAGGACACCATGAGGTTAGACTCCTTGGTCAAAGCAAGGTAGGGCTGGAGAAGTAAGTTGGTAGTCACAACAAGAGTGCCCACTGGCTGGGCTGCCTCTGCTGCCTTCCTGACTTTCCTTGGTATCAAACTACCAACAATGGTCTGAATAGTTTCTCTCACCACATGCATTTTGCTGCCTTACATCCCTTTTTCCATGTTTCCTTCCTATCTTTTTCAGCTTCTCAGGTCTTAATTGGAGGGTTGCATTAAGATTGATCTCTCCCAAATTCTAGATTTCAGTGCTTTTTGTCAGTTCATGGTCCCAATTTTTCTATCGTTGGAGACCTCAATAAAGATGGGTCAACTGGTCCATTCATTTATTAGTGTGACTTGATTACCTTATGAGTCAGTCACATTGGGCTCTGAGTATAGGGTAGTAGAGAAGAGTACACACCAAACAGTTACAAGTTGTGCTTCTAAGTCCAAGAATAAGGTATTAAGGAGAGCAAGCTTAGAATTTAGTAAGGGAAGTGACATGCACACTATGATAGGCAGAATTCTAAGATGGCCCCTGTGATTCTGATGGATGTGGGAATATCAAGGAACTGTGACTGTTTCATTATATGGCAAAGATGAAAGGTTTTTGCAGATGTAAAGTCCCGAATGGGTTGCTTTTGAGTCAGTTAAAGGGAGATTATCCTGGGTGGGATGAGCCTAAACAGGTGAATCCCTAAAAGAGAGTCTAGAAGTCAGAGACTCTCCTGCTGATCTCGAAGAAGCAAGTTGCCATGAGTTCTCCAGCTGCAAGGAAATGAATGCTGCCAACAACCACATAAGCTTGGAAGGGGACCCCAAGCCTCAGATGGGACCACAGTCCCGGCTGACACCTTGATTGCAGCCTTGTGAGACCCTGAGCAGAGGACCCAGCTAAGCTGTGCTTGGATTCCTGCCCTATGGAAATTGTGAGATAATACGTGTTGTTTCAAGCTGCTAAGTTTGTGGTGGTTTGTTCTACAGCAACAGAAAACAAATTTGGTCACATACAGAGAATCACAATGCAAAGCCATCTGGACATGCTCAAATTGGTACAAGATACCATGTGAATACTCAAGAGGCAGAGGTCTCTGCGGGGTGTTAGAGAAAGGTTTCATAAGGTCATTGACTTCAGATTTTCTTCGTGGGCTCTTTAGGCAACCACATGCCATCCATTCAAACTGAATTCTCCTCTATGCCACTACTGCTGCTTGGGTGTGAGCCTCTCCCATGGTCTGCTCAGACCCTTTGCTCACAGCTGGTGGTGGTTCCTTTGGGTCTCTCAGCTTTGGTGACACTCACGTCCATTCAAGTAAAGGGCTCTCTGCTGTACACAAATAGGTAACTAAAGAAGGTGATTCAGAAAAAAATTCAGTGTTTTCCAGTATGCCATTGTCATGAGAAACCATGGTGGTCTTCAGATTGGGCTGAGCTTCAGGGAGAACAAGGGAAGCTCTTAAGCATCATTTGGGTCATGTTGGGGTGATCATGCTGGTTAAGTCTGACATGGATAAAGGGGGCACAAGGGCTCTGGGACAAGTCTTGCTCCTCTCCAAAGATGGTTTTGGCTCATCTTCACCATTTGCTGCTTCACGTGTTCATGCATCGTGTCCTATGCAGAGAACTACAGTTTGGGGGAGGGCGGGCTCCAGCTGAGGCCCCTCACCACAAGAAACTTGGCAGTGGCCTTAGGATAGGAGCCATCGAGTAAGGATGGATATACAAAAAACACTGTATTAAGTTAGGTTTTGGATGAAAATCCTGAAATGATCATTTTTTCCCCCTCAACTTTGCTTGCATCAGCATTATGTTTCCTAAGGTGGTTGATAAATTGTACATAGTTCAGTCCTATATGATCCATTTCAAAGACATAGGAAACTATTTTTCACTTCTTTCTCAGTCTTTCAAGATGTTTGCTTTTCAGAATTCAGCTTTTCTTTTTACAGAATCAGCTTACTGTATCAGGTTTCATGAGAATTTCATAAAACATGAAATGTACTTGAATCAACTATTCTCATGTATGCAAAACATAGCACAGAGGTTTTTAGGCATTATCAGGCTTGAAATAAATATGTAATTTACTGGTTTTGTTTCTGAATTCCATGTGGATTACAAAATCCCTTTTGTATCAGTTCAAGTCCTGATGTGAAAGGTGCTTGGAACAAGAAATGCTAACAGTTGTGTAAACTAAAGTTGAGATGGTAGGAGTCTTCCAGACCTATTGAGTGGCGTGGTCGTTTCCCCACCTGCTTGGACAAGCAGATACTCTGTGGAGGCTGCCTCTGGGTTCAGTGGCTCTGGGAATGGAGCAATGGCTGACTGGCTGCTCTTCCAGTCCCTGGGAGCGCGCTCCGGCCGAAGGCCCTTCTCCCTGTTCCCGTGGGGAGCTGTGCCTGGCCAACACGTGAGCAGATGGTTGCTGTTCTTCCCCTGAAGCTGAAAGGCAAGGTGTATCATCCTCTGAATCATCTGGTCTAAATTAGGTTTTCTGACTAGTCCTGCACTAAGAAATAAATATAATTGCTCATAAAAAGGGATTTATTTAAAAGGTTCTGAACGTACACTGAGTGTGCTCGAATCTGCCAGCTCTGGAGAGATGCTCACATTGCAACCTGTCTTGTAACCTAATGGGCCCCCTGGGTCAATTGACCAGTGCTTTCCTCTTCATTCTTTGTCCACAGGGGGAGACGGCCTGGGGCTGTTTTTCCCCATGCAGCTGACCGCAAGGGGTGCGCAAGCCCCCTGTCTCTGTTGGCATCTCGGGCTTCTGTCACCTGAATGCAGTGGGGTCCCTGAAAGTTGCCACACAAACACCTTTCAGGACATGTTCGTTTTCAAGGCATATGGATGCGGAAGGGAGAAAATATTTACCCCACCAGTGGGGAAGATGGACTCCACTTTGGCTCTGTGAAGGGGCGTATGTAGACTGGACTCTTTGGAAGTGTCTGTATCTACTGGGCACTTGACCTCTTTGCTCTGGGCATGCTGACCCTTCTGCCTCATCCTCCTTGGCTTACTGCTGGGCTTCTCTTTACCTTTTCCATGACACCCTTCTGTAATGTCTTCAGGGGAGCCCTTCCTAAAGCTGTCTGGGGGTGTGGCCTTCCTACCTCACAGAATATTTGTAACTGTTTGTCCCCCCTGTCCTTCCTCACCACGGGCAGTGTCCTTTTTAAGAAGCAGATAACTCTTTCAGGGTGCCTGAGTGGCTCAGTCGGTTGAGCGTCCGACTTGGGGCTCAGGTCACGATCTCACAGCTTGTGGGTTCAAGCCCCACGTGGGGCTCTGTGCTGACAGCTCAGGGCCTGGAGCGTGCTTCCGATTCTGTGTCTCCCTCTCTCCCTGCACCTCTTCTGCTTGCACTCTAGTGTGTGTCTCTGTCTCTCTCTGAAAAACACATAACCGTTAAAAAAAAAAATTGGAAAAGAAGGCACTCTAATTTGCACCCATGTCCCAGTCTGAGCAGGCACCTTGTACAGTGCCTGGTGTTCGCTAGGCCCTTCATAAAGGAAACCCGTTGACCAGACACTGTTGGGGGGAGAACAAATCTGCGCAACAAGGATAAGGCAGAGAAGTCCTAGAATCAAAAGCTAGAAAAACAGAAGGAAAGACCCACAAGAGATGAACATGGTCATAACCAAAACCATGTCCACACATGTGGACAGTTAGGTGGAAACCTTGGCTTTCTTGGCTTGGCCCATTTAGGCTGCTGTATTAGATACTAATGGGAATCTGGAATGATGAGCCCCATTCTGGGTATTTGGGATGGTTTTCTGGGAACAGAATGCTCTGTGTTCCTGATGAGAGCCCTGTGTTTCTCAGGAATAAAGTCTTCCTTTGGGTGCTCCCTTTTTTCTTTTTTTCTTTTTTTCTTTTTTTTCCTTTACATAGAGGGCACAGTGCCGAGAGATCCAGAAGACAATTGCAGGATGTCCTGGTCCTTTCCCCTCGAGACAATAAGCTTTCTAGCCTGTGTATCTGAGCTGTTTCTCTGTGGCTTTTTCCCTTTTAGCCTCATGCAGTGTAGGAGGTTCACCCTGGTGGTCTGGGTGTTGGGTGATCTCATTTGCTCAGTGCTTATGTGAAGCCTGTACCACGTGTACAGCCGTACGCCATCAACTTCCTCTATTAACTGGACTAGGATAGTATTAACAAGGGAACGTGGCTGTTGTATCAGATTATGCCTTGAAGGTCTAGGGTGCTGAAGAAGCTGACTTCATTGCATAGCCTCTGCCCTTTTGGAGAGCTGGACTTGACAGCCTCTCCCCTAGTCCCACACCGGTGTCCACGCCGGTGTGTTGTGCCAAATCCCCACTCATCTTGCTTCTCACATGCTCTGGACTCTGCTGATGGATTGGTGTCAGCTGGACAGAATGCGGTGCATCGAGTCTGGCTGTGTGTGTGGGTGTGTGAGATTCTGACCCCCAGCAAACGTCCCCATCATTTGCTATAAAGAGGGGGTCTGGAGGCAGGTTTCTCACTTGGAGTTTTATAAGTATATATGGCTGTTGGTGATACTCAGGCTGGCTTTGGATGTTGGTTCCCTAGATACAGCAGAACACGAGGGTGTTTAGCTTTGATATCCTTTTGACGGGGAAGTTCCTGTGGTTCTGGAAATGTGGCAGCATTCAAGGACAGATGGGTTTAAATTCAAATTCCTCTATCAGACTGATAGACTTTGACATGTGATTTTCTCTGTTGCTTTTTGTTTAGCTGGCTGCTAGCATCATACAGTGAGGCAGTGGCCATGTCTTTTTCTAACATACCAGTGATTAAGATTGGGAAGCGGTCTACTTCAGACACTTTATATTTCCAGGGGGAGAGAGCCTTCCTTGAGTAATTGCATCTTGCTTTCTGATTTTTCTTTTCAATGAGAAACTAAAGAGACAATTTTTTTTTTGGAATATTTTCATATCACTTGTGTTTTAAAGATGCGAAAACGCGAAGGCATTCTACAGTCTGAAAGCCTCAGTAATTTGGAGTGGAAGCCCTTTGGCCCACACTGGAAGTCACGTGTCTGACGAGGTTCCTTGTAGGGATCTATGGCAGAAGGTGCTGCGAGGATTGGCTGCATTCCAGGAACATCGCTCTTGACCTTGAGAGTCTCTGCTTTTTGGGAGACACCAGCCTCCCCTGTGGGAGGTTTGGCCATGTGGGGGTAGGAGACAGGAACTGTGACTTGCAGTGTCTATGCCTGGACCCACCAAAGGTGTAGAGGCTCAGGGGCTCCCCCTATCCCCGGTGCACACTAGGCTATCTGTGCAGGGAAGGGGTGTGTGTGGGCAGGACAGGTGACTTGGGATCATGAGGATGGGATATATTTAAGTTTAAGGTAGAAGACCACCTATGTTGCCATCTGTTAACTGCTTCCTTCTCAGCCACAGTTGTAATTGAAATTACTTTGAAATGTATCAAACTTGAAGGTGTAAAGAGTAATACAAATGGACCCTGGTGTGCTCAGCTAAAGGTAAGGAACATTACTGATGCGCAATTTGGCTTTTCCTGGCCACTGTGTAAAATAGTACCCCCTCCCGAGCTTGCTCGCTCTTGCTTCATGCTTCTCTGTAGGGTACAGCATAGTGTGTCCTACCATGTGTGTTACTTGATGGTGGTTTTGGTGAGGGAGTGTGGGGCAAGCTGAGTGAAAGATACATGCTGCCACACCCCCCCTCCCCCAAGGTGGAATATGTGTGATATTCCTCGGACATGCCTGGCTACCCAAGAACAAAGGAGAGGCATTTAGTTGCTTGCCAAGGTGATGTGGGAAACTAAGGCAAATGAAAAATTAAATTCCCTTACTGCCTACAGCTCAATGACAAATCCTTGAAACCAGCAGAGTGACCTCTCTCCAGGAGGTCAGCTGCTTAGATGATGATACTTTGCTAGGGGCAAAAGAGAACCTTAGCTCAACATTATCCCAACCTGGGAGATCCTGTAAGTCAACTTCCTTTATCTGAATTGCCCCAAGATATATGCTGGCAATCATATTCCAAGCTCATCCCCCCTACCCCCCATATACAGCTAAAGGGTCTTAAGACTGAGGTTTTACTAAACGGTAATAAATGTCTTTTTCCAAGCAGCAGCTAGCCCCTCAAGGTCCTGGAAACCTTGCTTCCAAAATTCCTTAGAGACTTACTCTATCCCTGACCCCCTCCCAACCTGAGGGTATATAATGAGTTACCTGTCATGACCTCAGTGCAGCTTATCCTGCCGTGGGTCCTGTCCCCATACTTTAATAAAATCACCTTTTTGCACAAAGATGACTTCAAGAATTCTTTCTTGGTCGTTGGCTCTGGACCCTATGAACCCCCCATCACCCCCAAAACATCATCAGTTTCCTTTCTTCCTGCAGTGGGGCAGGGGCTTCATCCATTTTATTCAGTCATGTGTCCCCACTGCATAGGACAGCATCTGGGCACAGAGTGTTGTGCTTGTGGGTACTTGTTGAAAGGAGTGAAGAGAATTAGGTGAGATTCACCTAACTGCTAATGTGGCCCTGGTCTGTCCATTTTCATTACTTGGTAGTACTTTAGTGCATTGAGATTACTTATGGGTTCTCAAGTTGGTCCACACCTAGGTTGAGTCCGGTTTCTTTGGAATTGTAAATGATGTAAATGTGCACATTCTTGTGCATTTGTGTGAATTTCTCTGGGGTACACGCAGAGGAGTGGAATTGCTGGGTCAAGGGGGTTTTTGTATTTATTCTGTCACAGGCTGTGTGTTTTCCAGCCTGAGTCAGAACTGTTTCTATTGAACACAGCCATCTTGCATTCACAGTGGGTTGCTTCTCAGTAGTCGGGGCTTTTTTTCTGAGTCTCCTTCTCCCTCAGGCCCCTGTGGTGAGTGGCCATGTGACCTGGATGGCTGGGGACCCTAGTACCAGAGTCTTTGGGCTGAGAAGAGACTTTTCCTTGGCTTAGTGCCAACAGCTCTCAGGGCCTTGTCTCTGTGACCCTGCCTGTTCTAATTCAGTGTCCCATTCTGGGCTGGCCTGCCTACCACTAGATATTAGAGCCAGAAGATGTCTTAGAAGCCTCACGGTCAGGGGCCCCTGGGTGGTTCAGTGGGCTAGCCTCCGACTTTGGCTTAAGTCATGATCCCATGGTTTGTGGGTTTGAGCCCCTCGTCAAGCTCTGTGCTGACCACCTCAGAGTCTGGAGCCTGCTTCAGGTTCTGTGTGTCCCTCTCTCTCAGCCCCTTCCCCACTTGCACTCTGTCTCTCAAAAATAAACAAACACTAAAAAAAAAAAAAATTAAAACCTCCTAATCAGGTCTTGCCATGGCACCCATGGAGAAACTAAGGTTTGGAGGGCTGACATGACTTGCCCACAGCCTCACAGCTGCATAGTGCCTGAGCTGTGGATGTCATACAGGAAGGTGCTTTCCAGTGTGAGCAATGGGCCCAACACAGTAGGTGCAAACAGCCACTCTCTCTGTCTGTGGCCAACCTTGCACTTCATTGTGTCTATGGCCAACCTGGTAGAAGTGTATGGCCCTGTGCACACAAACACACCTCACTCCCTCCCCTTGGTGACCCTTCACCTGCTTTCTCCATGGTGACCCTGCCTTCACTGTTGGCCCTGTTGCCTTTCTTTCCAGCCAGGACTCACTTTAGCTCTCCTGCTCACTCCTGTCCCATGCTGCTCTGGCTGTGGGGACTCTTCCCCTCACTGTGTGGTCACCAGCTCTCCTCTCCCACCTCTGAAAAGCTCTCCTTGTGTCATCATTAGGAGGGATGTCCCCAAGACTCATTTGCATTACCTCAGATGATGTGGACTCCTGGGTTTAAAAGGAGCCTGTTTGGTATTTAAAAATTGTGCCTTGAAAGCCCTGCTTTTTGCAGCAAAACTTTGAGGAATGGGTTAAAACCTACCCAAGTCAGGAAAAATGTCTCCAAGATGAAGTCTCTGGGTTGACTCCTAATTCGACTGCTGTCCCACGTCTTCAGCTGTTTACAGTCTGCCATCCACTCAGTGTCAGGTGCCCCAAACCAGAGATGTTGGCCCACAGGCTGGCCCCTCCCTGGGTTTCCATGTGTAGGCATGTGCCCTGCCCAGTGCTGTGCACTCCATTTATCCTTTACCGGGTCTTGTACTTTCTTGTTGAAGTAGGCCTCCCTGCCGCCCTTTTCTCCTGCCCTCACCCCCACCCTTGGCCTTGCTGCCTGCCTGCTTCTGCCCTTGGCCTCTGGAAAAATCTCCCTATCATGAGGCTCTTAAGTCATCATTGGAGGAAAACCTGGAGTTCCGCCCATGCTCTAAATCATGCCCCTGAATGTGTGTTCTCCATCACTATAATTGAAGACATAGCGGGGCTCTGTAATTTTAAGGCTTAAAGTCAGCGAAAGTCTGGAGCGTCTCATTTTTCAGTAGGTCTGCAGTGTATACACAGCAGTGACTGCCATGATTCTCTATCTTTGGTCTTGGTCTATGTGTTTGAGGAACTCCAGGGCCCTTCTTCTCCTCTTCCCCCAGCCCCTGCTCTCTAGTCCCACCCTCCCTGGAGGAGATGAGGCAGGAGGGCAGATGTCCACAGTGGTTTCTGCAGGCTCCTGGTGTGAGACTGGCCACCAGAGACATATTTGGGGTGTCACGGCTGGTGGAAGGGGCTACTACATTACCGGCCTTGTTCTTAACCTGGCAGAGGGTGGGTTTCCTTCACTGCCAGAAACATTTCTGAGATTCTCACCTGCTCTCTTCTTGGTGGGAGACGGGGAAGCAAAACTTTCTCAAGAACCCCTGTGTCATTTTCAGATCTTCTCAGACTCCTATTCGTATAAGGAACCAGGGCTTTCTACGTGTTACTCTAAAAATTCTGTGGTCCTTCTAAGGGACCCACTATAACCACAAGGCCTCCTTTTTTGGTGTGTTATATATTTCAGGCTTGTGTGTAAGCATTGTTTTGAAAAAGGTTCTGTTAAAACAATTAAAGGTTAGAAACCATTGTGAGGCAAAAAGGAGTGTTTCATCCCATCATTCAAGGCTGTCTATAACTGGTCTCCAACATGGATGGTCATTCACTGCTCCCAGCATGATGCCTGCTCAGTGGTCTGCCCAGCTGGGCTCCCTGTGGTGATGGTAGTGGGGGCTTCGTAAGGACCCTCCCTGTGTGAAGCTGATCTATGTGTCCTCTGTGCAGTGTTGTCCCTCCTCCCCAAGTACTGTCATCTAGGATCTAGGTCCATGCCTGTGGGTCGAGAAATGGGCTCTGGTGCAGTCATTGTCCTTGCCCCTGTCAGGGACCGCCCTACCCATGGGTCCACTCCCAGAGCCTGGACCCTGGCCCAAGTGTGGAAATGCTGTGCACATTCCTTGAAGCAGCCTCCTGCGGGTGGCCTCTCTGTCACCACGTCACCATTGCTGGCTGGAGCTACTCAGGAGTCCTATGTGTTTGGTCTTCATGCCCACAGTCTCAGGGGAATAGGGAAGGATTTGAAGAAAGAGAAGAGAGAGAGGGAGAGAGGAAAATTATATTTTATGCCCAAGTGTGGACATAATGGTTTGGTGTCACTGAGGACTCAGTTGTTTTGCTAGCTGTAGAGAAAGAATTAAAGCTGCTGTTCTCTTGCCTCATGTCATTCAGTCTTCCATTGGGTCAAGGATGGTGTCTTCATCAGCCAGACTTAGATGTTGAAAAGTAAGGAGGCCATTCTTAACTGCAGTGATGAAATTCATTCAGAGACCTTTACTGAGAGCCTGCTGGATACTGGGCCTAGAGATAAAGAAATAAGACGAAGCCCCAACCTTTCTGTCTGCCTGGGGTAAATTGATGCATCATAAGTTGGCCACCTTGTCCGTAGGGGGTCTGCGCTGGCACAACAGAATCCCCAGTGGTGTTAGGGGGAATTACCCCACAATTAACCAGGTGGCAACTATCCCAGCTAGGGGTGAGGAGAGGGCAGCAGCAAAGAGGTGGTAAGCGAGTGTGGAGAATAATAGGTTTGGGAGTCATCGTTTGCTGGACGATGACGACTGGCAAGGGCACAGGGGAATAAAGGCACAAAGCAAAGGGACAGCATGATGCCTGCGAACAGCTTCTGGCTGCTGGGTGCTCAGGGCAGGTGCAAGGCAGGGGCGAGTAGCTTGGAGGCTGTGGGTGTAGTGGGGCTGGACGGTGCAGGTGTCAGCTGTTCTGCAGAGGTGCTGGACTCAGACATACAGCAGAGAGCAGGGCGTTCAAAAGGTCTGGGTAGGAGGGGGCATGGTAGGATTTGGGCTGGGGAGACCATGTTAGGACGGCGGTGGAGAAGGTGGGGGCCAGTGTGGAGAGAGGGGGGAGATGAGAAGACCCTGACTGAAGCAGTGGGGTAAGGGGGGGGGGCAGCTGCTTCCCAAATGGAAGTAGACTCTTCAGTGCCTGCTGGTGTGCCGCTTGAGGGAGTCAGAGGCATCAGGTGACGGACGGGTGCCCCAGCGGTAGTAATAAGACATGCAGTGACATCACTGAAGGAGGCAGAGTGCAGTAGGGGGTGGGGTGTTTGGGTTGGAGCTGCTTGTGGACATTATGTGGAACTGTCAGCAGGCGGTTGGATCCCTGAGTCTAACATGCAAGAGGGACATGGGACAGGCCATCCAGGTTAGGGTGGCATCAAGGTTACCTAGGTGTTGGCAAGGCAAGGAGGGGCCCGTGAGGGCAGCCCTAGCCCTACCAGCCCGGGCTCGAGGCCTTGGTGGGCTGCTCCTGCCTTCGTCCTGAGGACAGATGGGGACAAGAGTGTGACCGATGCAGTGCAGGGCCCGCCGAAATCCTCCTCAGGCCCATGTGTGAGCAGGAACTGTGTGCATAGTATTGTACAGCGAAAAGGAGGGAAGCCTCCCATGGCAAGCTGTGGTGGAGACCGGAGCACAGGGTGATGTGGAAGAAGGGACATTTCTGCAGCTGGTCCTGGGAGGGACGGGACTACTGTCCACCCAGGATGACCATCAGAGATGGAATTTTTTTAGTGTGCTGCAGAAATCCAGCATCTGCCTATCCGGTTGCCTTGGGTTATTACTGTTGACCAGTACCTTTGAAGGTGGCCCAAGTGCCTTCATCTGTAACTGTTTTTGCAAAGCTCTGCTTGGCCTGGTGGCTCCTGAGACCCCTCCCAGCACGTGAGAGGGGGTGGGTTTCCTGGTGCTAACATGCAAACTCCAGGGCTAGCTTTTACTTGACTGTGTAAGATTTGCTGTCCTCAGAAAGCCATTCAAAACACTCATGACCATCTGTGAAAGTTTGCCCCGCCACGGGGGCGGTGAGGCATGGAGACCCTACTGGGCCACTTGGGCCACTTTGATGTCTTTATCATGTTTTTCTTCTTGTGTCTCTTGTTTTTCAAACTTGCCCCATTTGTTCCTTCAAACTGTATTTCACTGCTACCCTAGGAAGCCTACTTTTTCAGACGAAAAAATAGCAGTGTTACAAACAAACAAAAATTAGCATTACCGAAGCAGGCATTGCCTGGGACACTGGGCTATGAAGTGATATGCAAGGCTCAGTAAATTGGTGAAATAGGTTACATGGGCAGTTTTCACTCTGCAGGAGAGAATTGTTTGTTCTAGGCTGAAGACTTTATCCCAGATTAGAAGATCCAGAATGTGTCCCCTGTCCAAGGGTTCTCACCCTGACTGTCCCGGAGCCTGTAAGCCCATGCTCTTATCCAGCCCATGGAAGCCACTGTCCAGCTCCCTGCTTCCTCTCTCTCCCCATGCTTTGCCCTACTCTCTCCCACAGCCACTTTTTGGGAGAAGAAAGGGTTAATCTGAGGGCTGACCACTTGAAGCTCATCAAAAGTAAAAAGCTGGGTCAGTGAGGCAAGCATTTAGATGGAATCCATTTAATCAGGTTCAGTGTTATTTCCCTTTCCCTGAAAACAGAAGGGCCCTTAGAAAAAGTCGGGGTTAGAGAATTATTTAAAATAAATGGATTTGTTGCTTCTAGGTTAGAGCCACATGGGCACATTGAGTGTACATTAATTGTGCTATAATGAATGGGTAATTATTTAAAATTCATACATTTTTTTGTGTGGCAGCCTTAACAATATTTCAAACTTCTTTTTTACTATTTTATATTATTAGTTCATGCCAGAAGTAGCAAACTTTTCTGTATAGGGCTGGTAAGTAGATGTTTTAGGCATTGCAGACCAAAAGAAAAAATGAAGGTTATTGAGTAGGTACTTCTGTGGTGATAGAGAAGGCAGATTTACACAGACATCTTATTGGCTAAGTTCAAATATAATAAGTACAGTGTTCTTTTTTTTTTTTTTTAATTTTTTTTCAACGTTTTTTATTTATTTTTGGGACAGAGAGAGACAGAGCATGAACAGGGGAGGGGCAGAGAGAGAGGGAGACACAGAATCGGAAACAGGCTCCAGGCTCCAAGCCATCAGCCCAGAGCCCGACGCGGGGCTCGAACCCACGGACCGCGAGATCGTGACCTGGCTGAAGTCGGACGCTTAACCGACTGCGCCACCCAGGCGCCCCAGTACAGTGTTCTTATAACGCAAGTCTAATGATACAAATAGAATTTTGGTGGGTAGAGATAGCATTTCTCTTGAGGTTCAAAATTAGTGTTTTCTATCATCAAACTGACTGTTCTTAGCTTACACGCTGTTCCAAAGCAGGTGGTGAATTGGATTTGGCACATGGGCTATAATTGACCGACTTTGATTCGTACAAGTGGTTTGCTTAGAAAGTTCATCCCTCCTCCTCATGAATGGGGCCAAGGTAACTGTCTGCTCTTACACAAATACAGTTTTCTCTAAACTTAATGGTCTTTTAATGATGATGAACTTTGTGACTCTTTGATTTTAAACCATTGCTCTGTGTGTTAATGTAATTTTACCAATAAGTCTTGGTGACTTGCCATCATTAACAAAAATGAATTTAAGGAAGTGGGTGTCCCACTGTGCCCACTTAGATGCTTTATAGTGTGCTGTAGAGAGGGGGTCACTCACTGAGCTCTTCCTATCATATGCATGGCTGGCTCCCTGTGTGTTTTCTCCAGCTAGACCCGTGCTGGCCCCACATGCATGCATGTGCCTCTGCCCTGCCTCTGTGACTTCAGCCACCTGCCTGAGGAGCTGCCCTGAGCACAGACTCCCTGCTGAACGCAAAGTGAGTCTGCACAACATCCTGGTGGGGATCAAAGCAGGAGGAGGAGGGAAGGCCCTGTTCCCACACCCCTGTCTGTTTCGGCTGCAGGGACGCAGCATCACACCAGGCCAGTCGGGACACAGTAATTCTGCTCGTAATCCTGGCCCCGATACAAATGTCCAGGAAATACTCCTTTTTCCCCTTAGTTCAGCTAAAATAGAGTAATTTTTCAAATGGAATCTTTTCTAGAAATAACAATAAAAGAGGAAAGAAAAGCAAAAGTAGAGAAAGGTAAACTTATGGGTGCAGAGTAGAGCTTGATTAAAATGTTTTAACATGACTACCATCTGACATGGCCTTGGCTTCCCCTAAGTACAGACCCCTCACCCTCCTTACCCTGTCTTGTTTTAAAGCCAAGGCTTCTGCTCGATGCCTGCTTGCTGCTCCAGGCTTAGCCTCCAGGCTGCAGCTGGTCTGTCGGGTCTGTTGGTGGTCAGGCTGGCCTGTCTTTGCTGTAGATACAACATCAATTCCTCTTCCCCCACCAGCCTTGTACTTTCACTGCAGGGAGGGGGCTCTGGCCTCTGAGGTCCTTGGAAACTCTCCATCATTCACAGTTGCTATGGGCCAAGGATCCCAAGGTGTCCAACTTTCTTGGCATCCCCATTTGTCATCATGGCAAACTGTTGCTCTGCGTTTCTCCACTGTCACGTCTTGTCGCTTCCTAATGATCTCCACACTGTTCTCAAATGGGGAGCTGGGACATTTCTCCCCTCCTAGCAGTAGGAGGGTCCCTTCCCCAGGAGTTTGTGGAGACTACATGAGGACTCGAGACACTTACCCCTACCTAATGTGAGCCCTTTGCCTTGCTGGGGTGAGAGCCAGAGAGAGCCAGCGAGAGCCAGCTGGATAGTCAGGACTTTTCTTACTACTGTGCTGAAACAAGGCAAAGAAAATTACCAGACAGAAAAGGATATTCTATAATGATAAGTTCAGTCTACCAGGAAGGCACAGCACTCCTAACTGTGCAAGAAACAACAGAGATATGAAGTAAGTGAACCAAAAACTGATAAAATTGAAGGGAGAAATAGACGTGGTTAGCATGAGACTTTATTGCCCTTCTCTCAACAATCAGAATGAGGAGAAATCAGAAAGGATACAGAAGAATACAATAATAGCATCAAACATTTAAAGAGTGCTCCAACTGATAATAGCAGAATATACATTTTTTTCAAAGACCTATGAAATGTACACCAAGCACACCATATACTGGGCCGTAAACCAGACCACAACAAACTTGAACTGAAGTCGTACAGAGGGTGTTCTCCAAACCACAGTGGAATCAAACTAGAAATCAGTGACAGGGAGCTAACAGGAGCATCTCCAAACCCTTGGAAACTAAGCAACACCCTTCTAAATGATCCATGAATCACAGGCAAGTCTTGAGGGAAATAAAAAAAAAATACATACTGAATTGAGTAAAAATGAAAATGCAGCTTATCAAAACTTGTGGGATGCAATAAAGGTGTGGAAGGGGAATTTATAGAACTAGATGTTGGCATTAGAAAGGAAGAAAAGCCTCAGTATTCTGTGTTTCCACTTCTGGAAACTTAAGAGCAAAATGAGCATAAAACAGAAGGAAGGAAATAATAAATAAAAATGAAAAAAAAAACAAATGGCCCAGTTGTCCCTCAGTAGGTGAGTAGTTAAACAATCTGGTGCATCCTGACCATGGCGTACTGTTCAGAAATAAACAAAATGAGAACCACTGGCACTTATAATTTGGATGGATCCCAAGGGTGTTAGGCTGACTGTTGAAGCCAATCCTAAAAGATCACATTGTTGAAACAATATTGTTGAAGAAATGAAAGACAGGTTGGTGGGGGGAGGGGCGGTTAGAGATGCTGGTGTTGGGGTAGGGGAGTGAACGTGTCTGTGGAGGGGTAGCACAAGCGGATCTTTGTAGTGATGGAGTAGTATCTTGACTGGTGGTAGTGACACAGATCTGCACATGTGATACAATGACACAGAACTCTCCATGCATGTCACACTGATGTGAAGTCCTTGGTTTTGATACTGTACTACAGCCACGTACAATGTAACCACTGGGGGAAACTGGTGAAGAGCACCTGGAACCTTTCTGTGCTAACTTGGCAATTTCCTGTGTATTTATATCTCAGAGTTAGAAGTTAAGAGCAAAAAAGATAAATGGGCATCATCTGTCACTTAGCTATTGTGATAGACCCCTCCCAGCCCCCACCCTGCCCCCAAAGCATCCACAAACAGCATGGGTTGCATTGATGAATTTGTTGTGTCTGATAAAGGGATGTCACGAAGTCTTCAGGCTGTCTATGCTGATTAGGCCTACTTTGAGGTTCTTCTGCACGTTAAACGCCCATGGGCTGATCTGGCCCGAATCCAGTACATAATGAGCATTGAAGGAACCTTCATAAAGCTCACCACGGGAGGGAATGCTGTGACTTTATTTGAATAGTTCACAGGTATAGGCCTGAGGCCAGAACCACTGCCAGTGGATGGCAGGTATCTGGAGTGAGATTGGGGTTCATTATAAGGAAATCTAGTCACTGTCCAGAGAGGTAGGCAGGCTGCGGCTCTCCCACTGCTCAAACACATGCGACGTGCTGAACAGAGACTTGGTAAACATCCATCAGGGATGCTGTCAAGGTGCTGAATGCAGTGGCAGAAATGAGGACTCCGTGACTCCTTTCAATGGCATACCAAGGCTGTTGGCCAAGTTGGGATTAAAGGAGTTCATCACTAGGTAGGTGCAATCAAGGATGACCAAACCTTAAAATGGGCCATTGTTTTATCTCCACTGTTTTGAGAAAATCAAAGCATAATTTTCTGGTCTTATTTTTAGTCCCATGAGGATACTGGCTCCTGAGTAGGAATGGCAGGATTTGAGGATGATGTTCATGCCGCTCTCTACATCCCTGTGAAGCCTTGGACTTCAACAAAGAGAAGCCCTATAGGATGTTCTCTGTTGCCTCTGGCTTCACATAGCCTACATTTCAATAATAAGCCCTTTCATTATGTTGCTCCAACAAGCACGCTTTCTACAGATCAAAGCAGATTCCTCGATGACACACATGGAACTGTAGGCGTGGAGTGCAGTTGGCCTGAAATGTTAGGACCTCTGAGAAAGGAAAAAAAAATTGTTCATCTCGAGTACATCCATTTTGGCCAGGTTCCAGTTATGGTGGTAAAGTTGTGTGTCAAGGAAACAGGATCCAATTATACGTCTATTTGCCAGCACGCAGAGCAGCCACGTATAGTTTCCCTTAACATTTCTTCTTTGCAGAATGACTCCGGAACTGCCTAAGCGGAGGTAGTTGCTAGAACAAAGATCATCGTTGCTCTACCAGGAACCCTCAGGAGCGGAACTGAGGGTTACTCCAGGAAGGACATTCGTAGACAGGTGCACTTGGGCAGAAAGGCACTCCTGGTGCCAGTTCAACCTGGAGACATTGGGAGTCTTATGGATTAATTGAAGTTCACGTGTCTGAAGGAATACAGTTGACAGAGCTGCTGCATCCAGGCCTGCCCTCGCCTGGCTTCCATTTACTGAGCGGGACCCAGTGATTTAAGCAGGCATAAGGGAGAGAGGGGGTGGGAGGAGGAGGGAGAATTGTATAAAGTGAGGACAGGAAGGGCTGGTTGGTGAGAGAGCAGCTTTCAGGGATGGAGCTCAAATCGTCCTCATACCAATCCCCAGCCCCCTGGTGACTCCGTGTGGCATCTCTGTCACCAGGCCCTACCTCAGTGGGGCACGGCTTGCTTGATCCTGTGCCCATTCCCTTGACTTCTCTGTGCCCCAACTTTTTTCTCAAGGCTGGCTTGCCCTAACCCACAGGAAGTGTGCTGGGTTCTGTTTCATTTCTTTTCCTGTTAATGTTGCTTTTCAGAGGGAGATCATTATAAGAAATATTGCTGTGAGTTTATTGTTTTGCTTTCCATTTTAAGCAGTCAGAAATCTGAAACAAGATATAGATGTATGCATGTTTATTCATTCCAAGTAACGTGGGAAGTTAATCGGGTAGTCAGTAAAATGTAGAACTAGCCCCAGGACATTAGGATAACAGGAAAGTTGTTACTGTGTTTGAGGTTCTGAGTCCAAAGTTTCCTAAAACCTTTTTAAAGTTTAACCTTTTTAGAGTTGGCATTTGATCTCATGTGCCTCTTTATGGAGCACGGTTGGGGTTGAACCTCAGAATTGAATTGAGCTAAATCTCCCGGGTATCCCCCTTGAGAATTCTGAGAAATTAATGCCCTTTCTTTTAAGCACTTAGAGATCTTCAGATAACAATAGGCTATGCTTATAAAGGATCCTTTACAAGAGCACTAGCCCAAGGGAGAGGTTGGAGATCTGTGGCAGCATCTAAAGGCTCTCAGGAAATATCCGCACTTGCCAGTCCAGTCCTCACCAGCTCCACATCAAAGCTGTTTCACAAATGGGAACTTGGATCCCAGTTTATAATGCTAGGATTAAAAGGCTGATGTACTGTGGATAGAGCTGTTTATAATGAGGATGATTTTAATGGGTTTCCCCATAGCCCTTTGTAGAGTTAGTACCATCCTTGCCTTTTTATGAAGACAGATGCCCTGTGAAAATTAGATGGATCAGAGCTGGAGTCCAAACAGGAAGTACAACCTGTCATGATTTCCACAGTCGACACGCTTTTCATCCCACAGATGCCAAGGCGGGTGGGTAGGTAGGGGTGGAGGTGCCTTGATCTCTTTTATAGATTGCTATCTCTTCAATTTTTATTTTTAAGGATTTTTTAAAAATGAGCATTAGCACTTTTTTTTTAAATACTAAGAAAAACAATAGATAATTGTTTCACGCTAATATATTCTAAAAACAAAAATAGTTAAAGGAAAGACCACTCAGTTTCATTGAGTGTTCTGTATTAGGTTTCTTGGCTTTGACATTTACCCTTTTACCTGCTAAATATATGTGGTCCTCCCTGAATGATCATCTTTGTCCCAGAATAAATTGGTTAAAAAACAATTATGCTGGAAAAATCCACTGTGTCTTAAAACACTTTTTTGTTTGTTTTCAAAAATTTGATTTTTTTTCTCAAAAAAAAGTGGTTTATCTGGAAAAAAAAATTCTTAAACGTGAGATATGTGTGAGTTCCTTTGTAAAGGGAGAAATTTGTAAGTTGACCAGGAGGAAGAGGGGAGTGCATTAATTCCCTGTGCTGGTGAATTTTATATGTCAACTTGACAAGGCCCCAGTGCCCAGATGTGTGGTCAAACACCATTCTCGATGTTTTGGTGAGGGTGTTTGTGAATGAGATTAGTATTTAAGTCAGTGGACTTTAGAAAGCAGAATACCCTCCATAATATAGGTGGGCCTCATCAGATCAATTAAAGGCCTGGATAGAACAAAAGACCTTCTTCAAGCAAGAGGAAATTCTGCTGCAGGTGGCCTTCAGATTTGAACGGCAGCATTGATTCTTCTTGGGTCTTCAGACTGCCAACCCACACTGCAGATTTTGAATTTGCTGACTTCTACAATTGCATGAGCCAATTTCCTAAAATAATTCATATATTTGTGTGTGTATGTCCATCTGTCTGTCCGTCCATCCATCCATCCATCCATCCACCCACCCACCCACCCACACATCCTATTGGTTCTGTTCCTCAGGAGAACCTTGACTAATACATTCCCCATTTGAGAAATCTACCAACAGAGAAATCCGTGATCAAGTAATTAATTGCATGATGTTTTCCTTGATACCCTGGTTGGACCGTATGCCATCATGTATGCACTTTTCCTGCTTATGTCCAAAGAGGAAAGTTCATGGCACTTGGGAATAGCTGCCCATTGAACCAAGAAGTATCTCTAATCAATTAATCTACCTAGGATGAGCAGAAGACAATATTCTTCAAGTTTCCAGGCGTTGCAAAGCTTTTGAGCCAAGCTGGGCTAAGGTTCTGAAGACTTAGGAGTCCTGCCCCTCACTGGGGACTTGGGTAGAGGTAAAGAAATGGGGCTGGTGTGTCGGCATTGAGGTCCAGCTGAGTGCTGTGGAGGAAGGCATCAAAATGAACAATGTGCTTGTTCTCCTCAAAGCTTTTTCTCTACCCTTTAAATAGTATTTCGTGATATTGCCAGTGCTTAGTGTTTCAAAAACAGTTCTACTTCTTAAAATAAAAATGTTTATGGAAAAAGATCATGCTTCTAATCTCTTTCAGTTATCTCCGTGATGGAAGCTGGGCACTTCATGGCTCAAATCCAAGTTTAATTGTCCAGGACTGAAGGAGGGGTTTGAATATAGCTGTAGCAAATTAAATCTTCACGCAAAACATAAAATTGTTTTAAAGTCTTTTTATGGGCTTCTGGCACATAATAGGTGTTCATTAAATATGTCGTGTAAATGAGAAATTCTCTAGCTCTTCTCCAGAGAGAGAGATCCATATATTTATATCTGTAGTATTATCCTTGAATATTAGAGGAGGTGGGGTGTAACCCTGGAAGAAAGGCTCATGACAGGTTCTTCTCAAAAGTGAGATGCAGGTTTGTAGAGTTAGTACCAGAAACTGACACAGGCTCCCTGCCCTGTGTCCCCACACATGCTCCTTATTGCAGTGCTACACCCAGCCTGCTCATGGGTTGTTATTGGTGAAGAGCATCCACTGCTTGCCCATCATGTGTTGACTTTCCTTTTTATGTCTCCTTGTTTGTTTCTCATCTAATTGCACCTAGTCTATGGGTAAATGCTTTATTAGTTGGGACCAAAGCCCAGGCATCTCTGGGCCCCATGAATCAGGTTGTGTCTCAAGTCAGCTCTTGCTGTGAGGTGCCTGGGCACCTGAGTCACTCGGAGGTTGGGTGGCTGTAGACGCCACAGTGCCCAGTCACGATCACAGTAACCAGCTACCCCGGTGCCTCTGGATGTGGAAAAGTTTTGGCAAGCTGAAGAGTTGGCCACGGATTGAAAACGCCAAGGAGAACCAACCAGGGCTGTGGAGCAGTAAATGTGTTTTGGAGGAAACCTAAAAACCAAGTGAGTATCTGTGGACAAGTTGAGGCTTGGAGGCCAAGCGTGCTCACCCCTTTCCTGCTGAACCTCTCAGACATGTCTCCTCTTTTCTTAGCATCTTCCCTAGGCATTTCTTTGAACAGAGTGGCGGGTACCTTTCCAACTATATATCAACCTCCAAACAGAAACTTTACACATGATTTTAACTTAAGAATTAGACAAACAGTATCTTCAGAAGTTGGGATTTCTTAGATGAAAGCCTTAGGCAACATAACTTTCTAGTTTGCTCATCTCTAAAACTAGGCTTAATGATATTATCAACCGAATATTGCCATGAGGATTCAATGAAGCGGTGCTTGTAGATTATCTCAGTGTTGTATATGTTAGAATGACAAATTTAGAATTTACCCATGCTCAGCCTCCCTCTCACCCCTTTCTCTTCTCACTTTGGTCAACAAATGCTCACCATGGAGCCAGAACTAGGGTATACAGTGGTGAGTTGGATGTGGCCCTGCCTCATGGAACTTTCCATTCTGGGCAAGGTGATAGATAAGAACATATAAAGGGTGTATGTCATGATGATAGGTGGTGAGAATTGTTGTGAATGAAGATAAAGCAGGGCACAGGGATGGAGGGTAGTGGACGTGATGTGGGCAGGCTCTATATTATATATAGTGTGGACAAGGAAGACCACTCTGAAGAGGTGACATTTCACCTAAAGAATGGAGGAAGCTGGGGATTAATCTAAATTTAAAAAATAGATGGCTTCAGGCATTTGAAATAAATTCCTGAAATCCTCCACGGCCAGTAATGCTGCTGATAACATATTAGCTCAGAGATATTTATCCTGAAACGTTTCTAGGTTCTGGAAGTAGTTTCTGTGTGTGTGTATTGGGGGGGGGGGTGCCCACGCACGCACGCACACATGTGTGTTTTTGATGAGTGGGGACGCTGCCTTTTCAGCATGGCTTACACTCTCCCTCATGAAGGCACCATTGAAAGAAAAGCTTCTCATCGGCACGATTTAGCAGAGCTTATGTTGTAGGTAGAGGATTTGGGTGATGTTGGGGTTTGGTACCCCCTCAAGCAGAGGTTGAAATGAACTATTATTGCTTCCTTGACATGTAGAAATAGATAACAACTTTATATACCTTTTTAAAAAAATCTGCTACTTTGATGTTCAAAAAAATGCCATTTAAAAGGAGTTTTGTGTCCCTATAACTGTCAGAGCACCGAGCTGGCTGCTGGGAAGGAGCCGTCGAGGACCAGCTGCCTTGGAAGCCTCTTCCCTGGAAGGGCCCGCCGTGTGCCATGTGAAATCTGTCTCGGATGTGTGCATCATGGCAGGCTTTTCCCCCTGAAGAACTAAGGGCTGCAGCTCAGTGGACGAGAAGCCCTATTGTGTAGGTGTAAAGGAAGAAGAAATCCCTGTCAGGGCGCGTTTCCCTAGGCTGTTATCCCACCGCATTTCATCTTGAGCCGTTTCTGCTAATCGTCTGTTTCGGTGTTACTACCAATTAGGGTAGCTTACCACCCTAGGCTATACCTAACTGCACAGGTTCTTAGTGGTAGTTCGGCTGTTTTTATTTCACATCTGTGCATTTACTTATTCACAGTTTTTCTGTTGCTTTGTACCAGTTCTTGTCGTTTGTACCTCAGTTGTTGTGATAGTTCTAAAAAAACTGACCCAGGCAGTGTCACAACGACTTTCAACATGTGTGTGTTGATTGGTGAGTTTCAGCTTTGGTGCAGTTAACAGAGAATGGCTGTCTTCGGAGCAAAGTGTTCTTTCAGATGTTGGTCTCTTGTTTTCTTTAGAGTCACATTAATGAGCAACTCAGGGACGTTCCCTGTGTTCCTAATCTGACAGCTGGAAGGGAGAGGAGCGGGCTGGAATGTGCATTAAGGAGAGTTCAGGTTCTTCCCTTTCGGGATGCAGCGGGTTGTTTTTAACTTGGACATGTGGATCTCTCTTCAAGGTGTTCAAAACATCATATCCAAGGCTTACAGGAGGACAAAGGTAGAAGAGAATACTGTTTCGTTTTTCTTACTGTGAGGTAGATTCATAAGTTTAACATGGATATATTCGCTTGTGCACTGGGATCTCCAGTACACCCAGGGCATTTTGGTGTAATATTTATTGGGTGCTGCAGGAGACACCCAATAAACAGCCTGAGAAAAAAGCAATGCCACCGAATAATGGTTTAATGCTTCTCTTGGAGTCTCAAATGCAGACTCCCTCAGGCCTTCTGTTCCTTTTTTTTCATTTATGGGGAAATCATATAGAAGCTCAAAGCAAGAATTGTGATCTTGGGACTTGAAAGTCAGGGCAACCTGTGACAGAGGGACTAACGTGTTGACTCATACTGCCTCACAGAACTGATCCCTCCCTGCTCTAAGCCATCTCCTGGAGACAGCCTTCACCTTGGTGCCCTTGCCCCCCTGCCTGCAGGCGCAGAGTGACACTGGAGGGGAGTGGCATCCTTGTGGGGACAGAGGGCACAGGAGAATATGGGTGAGGAAAGGGTACCCCTCTGGCAGCACGGGGGCTGGGCCATTGCACACAGGGTTAAGTCCGTGGTCTGATGCACTGATTCGGGTGGGAGGGCCTCTCCCTTTCACTCTCTTCAAGATTATTGTTTCAAAACATAACAGCCAAGGTTTATAGGAGAACAAAGGTAAAAGAGATTATCATTTTGTTTGGTTACTCTTACTGTGAAGTAGATTCCCAACAGTTTAAATAGTCTAATTTTAAAACCAAGGATATGGGGGAAAAAAACCCACCAAGGATAAGGACCTTAAACATTTAGCCCCACAAATACACAAGAAAAAAGGGGAGAGAGAGAGATCACGGATGGCAGAGTCTAGAAAAAGTTCAAAAAGGGAGGTAACGTTTGTGGGAGCTGGCCCTCTGCTGGTAGCTTTATACATTCTGTGTTCTTTCCTCCCTGTGGTGAGTTGTCAGCCTCCAGCAGGAGTCCAGCGTGGGGGCACCTCTGGAGACTGTGCCTACATGAAGTTGGTATTCCTGAGCTAAGTTGGTATTCCTTGAGCAAAAAAAGAATGTGAAGGAGTGATACTTGAGTTTGATGGGTTTGTGCATGTATTGAGCAAACCATCAATTGAAAATCGACCATTTGTGAGGCGTTCCCAGGGACTGGAAGAACAGCTCTGGGAGTGCAAAGATTTCTGAGTGAGATTGCAAGAAGCTTCCAACTGACTTGAGGAAGAGAGTGGACTTGTTTTGGTTCCTTTTAATTGGAGAATATTTCTTTTCCTGTTAGGTGCAACCGTGTATTTCAAAACGACTCTTGAGGTCAGATTGACATACAATAAACTGTGCCCGTTTAAAATGTACAATCTGATCTGTTTTTACATATATATACACTAGTGAAACCATAACCATGATCAAGATAGTGAAAAGTATCCCTTACCCCCCAAACTTTGCTTGTGTTAATTCCTCTTATCCCCAACTCACCATCCCTTCCCTAGGCAACCACTGATCGCTTTTCCATCACCCTAGATTAGTTTGTATTCTCTCCAAGTTTATATAAATTACTTCATATAGTATATCCCCTTTTATTGTCTAGCTTCTTTAGCGTAATTATTTTGAAATTCATGTTGCATTTTATTAATAGTTCATTCTTCATTATGCTGAGTAGCAGCCTCTTGTATGGATATACCACAGTTTATCCATTCACATGTTGGTGGACATCTGGGTGTTTCCAGTTTTAGACTTTTCAAAATAAAAGGTGTTGTGAACATTTGTGTACAAGTGTTTTTGTTGACATATGCTTTCATTTTTTTTTAAAGTTTCTTTTATTTTGAGAGAGAGCGCGAGCGAGAGCCTGCCCAAGTTGGGGAGGAGCAGAGAGAGGGGGGAGAGAGGAGAATCCTAAGCAGGCTCCACATGGCCAGCATTGAGCCTGAGGCGGAACTAAAACTCATAAACCGTAAGATCATGACCTGAGCCAAAATGAAGGGTTGCACACTCAACCGACTGAACCACTCAGGTGCCCCAACATGTGCTTTCATTTCTGTGTGATATTCTTGAGGGAATCACTGAATTACAAAATAGATGTATGTTTGACATTTTTCCAAAGTGTTTTTACAATCTTAAATCCCACCACTATTGTATGAGGGTCCAATTCACCTACATCCTTTCCCACACTTGATGTAGTTAGTGTGTTTAACTTTTGCCATTTCTAACAGGTGAGTAGTGATATTCCTTTGGGGTTTTAATTTGCATTTACCTAATGACTAATGATGTGGAACATCTTTTCATGTGCTTATTTTCCATCTGCCTATCTTTGGGTGTTCAAATCTTGTGCCAATTTTTAAAATTTATTTACTTATATAACTTATATAATTTATTGTCAAATTGGCTAACATACAGTGTGTAAAGTGTGCTCTTGGTTTTTGGGGTAGATTTCCGTGGTTCATCGCTTACATACAACACCCAGTGCTCATCCCAACAAGTGCCTTCCTCAATGCCCATTTTCCCCTCTCCCCTTTTCCCCAATCCACCCTCAGTTTGTTCTCTGTATTTGAATCTCTTATGGTTTGCCTCCCTTCCTTTCTGTTTGTAACTATTTTTTTTTCCCCTTCCCTTCCCCCATGGTCTTCTGTTAAGTTTCTCAAGATCCACATATGACTGAAACATGGGATTGTTTGTCAACTAGTGTATTTCCTATTTCTGTTTTTTTAGGATTTTAAATTTTTAAATTTTTATTTATATATATATATATTTATTTTTAGAGAGACAGTGAGTGGGGGAGAGAGAGAGAGAGAAGGAAAGAATCTTAAGCAGGTTCCACACTCAGCACGGAGACCAACCTAGGGCTCCATCTCAGGACCCTGAAATCATGACTTGAGCAGAAATCAAATCAGATGCTTCACTGACTAAGCCACCCAGGCGCCTCTTATTTTTTTGAGTTTTGAGAGTTCTTGATATGTTGAGATAGAAGTCTTTTATCAAATGTTATTTGTAGATATTTTCCTGAGTCTGTGGTTTGTCTTTTCATTTTCTTAAGGGTATTTTTCAAAGAAAGTATTTTTAATTTTGAAGAAGCCTGATTTATCAGTTTTTTTTTCTTTTATTGACTGTATGTTTAGCATCTTATCAAGGAAATCTTTACCTAACTCAAGGTATTAAAGATTTACTCTTTTTCTTTTAGGTTTGTAGCTTTAGGTTTTAAATTTATGATGAATTTTGAGTTAGTATTTGCATGGGGTATGGATCAAAGTTCTTTTCTTTCTTATGTATAAACAATGGTTCCAGCACCATTGGCTGGAAAAAAAAAAAAAAACAACTACATTTTTCTCTTATAACCTCTGAACTTTTATTAAAAATCAGGTGACCGTGTACATATAAGTCTATTTCTAGACTTCCTGTTCTGTTCCATTGATTGTCTATTTTGATGCCAATGCCACACTGTCTTGATTACTGTAGTTTTATAGTAAATGTTGAAATGAAGTGTGTAAGTCTCCCAATTTTGTTTTTCTCTTTCAAAGGGCCCATATTAGATTCTTTGCCTTTCCATGTGATTTCTATATTTGGCCTGTCAATTTCTAGAGAAAAAAAGTCCTGTTGAGATTTAATTGGGAGTGTATAGAATCTCTAGATCAATTAGGGGAGAACTGACATCTTCAAAATATTGAGTCCTTTAATCCATGAACATGGTTTATCTCTTCATTTATTTAGGTCATTAATATCTCTCAACAATATTTTGTAGTGGATCCCTAAGTATTTCATATTTTTGATGTGTTTTTAAATTTCAATTTCTAGTTGCTCATTGGTATTACATAGACCTGAAAACTGAATTTTGAGTATTGACCTTGGTATTGTGCAACCTTGTTAGTCACTTATCTGTTCTGCCACCCTTTTGTAGGATCCCATAGGATTTTCTACTTACATAATCATGTTGTCAGTGAATAAAAACAGTTTAGATTTTCTCTTTCCACTGTAGATGCCTTTAAATCTTTTACTTTCCTTATTGTCTGTAAGGTTGAATAATGTTGAATAGAAGTGGTAAGAGTAGTGGCACCCTACTGAGCGTGGCTCAGTTTGTTAAGCTGCTGACTCTTGATTTTGGCTCAGATCATGAACTCAGGATTTGTGGGTTCAAGCCTTGTACTGGGCTCTGCCCTGACGGCATGGAGTCTGCTTGGGATTCGCTCTCGCACTCGCGCTCTCTCTCTCTCTCTCTCTCTCTCTCTCTGCCATTCCCCTGCTTTTGCTCTCTCATATTCTCTCTCTCCCTCAAATAAACATAAAAAAAGGTGGTAAGAGTGGACATTCTTCTCTTGTTTTCTGTCTTAAAAGGAGAGAGAACATTCAGTCTTTAACCATAACCATGGTTAAAGTCTTTAAGAGATAACCATGGTGTTACTGTAGTTTTTATTTATTTATTTATTTTTGGTATAAATCCTTTTTCAGCTTGAGGAATTTTCCTTCCATTCCTTATTTGCTGGGAGTTTAAATCAGGAATATATCAGGAATAACATTAGATTTTGTTAAATAATTTTTCTGCGCATATGGAGATATTTGTAAAATTTCTTGTTAATGTGGGGAATTATACTCATTTTAAAATTATTAAATTGGGACAAACTCTACTTTGTCATGATGTATTTGCCTTTTAATGCTGGATTTGATTTACTATTTTTTTTTTTTATTTTACAGCTGTGTTCATGAGAGATATTGGTCTATAGTTTTCTTTTCCTTTAATGTGTTTGCTTTTGTCTTTGTGGTAATGTTCATTCTTATATCACTGGATAAGTTGAGAAAATTGTCTCCTCTTTAATTTTCTGTAAGAGTTTGTGTAAAATTGACGTTCATCCTTAAATGTTCACTAGATTTTCCAGTATACCCCTCTGAGCCTGGAGACCCCTTCCTAGAAAAACTTAACTAAAAGTTCTATTTATTTAATGGATGTTGGGTCATTCAGGCTATTTGTTCTTGAGAGAGGGTTGGTTAGTTTGTGTCTTTCAGGGACTTTGTCCATTTCATCTAAGTTGTCAAAATATTTTGGCATAAAGTTCATAGTGTTATTTTAATATCAGCAGAGTGTATAATGTTGTCATCTGTCTCATTTTTGATTTGTGTTCTCTCCCTCCCTCCCTCTCATCAGGCTGGCTAGAGATGTATAATTTTATTTATCTTTGCAAAGAACCAGATTGGTTTTTTTTATTGTTTTCCTTTTTTAAAAATTTTCATTGATTTCTCCCGATAGATATTATTGCCTTTATTTTGCTAACTTTGGGCTTAACTTCCTCTTTTTTTCTGCTTTCTTAAGGTGGAAGCTAATGTAATTGACTTGAGAACTTTATGACATAGACTGGGTACTGTAAATTTCCCTCTACTGCTTTTGGCAGTATCTCATAAATTTTGATATATTGTATTTTTATTAATTTTAAAACACTTTCTAATGTACCTTTTGATTTCTTCTTTAACTTATGGGTTATTTAGAAGTGTTGTTTATTATACAAATAAGAATTTTCAGAGATCTATTATTTGTTTATGGGTTAATTTTATTGTGATCAGAGAACATGTACTGTGTGACTCAAATCCTTTAAATTTATTGAGACTATTTTTTTTGTGGGTCAGAATCTGGTCTGTCCTTAGGCATTTGAATAGAATTCTTCTTTTGTTGGGTGGAATATTCTATAAATGTCAATTAGGTCAAGTTGATGGATAGTTTTGTTCCAGTCTTCTACATTCTTATGATTTTTTGTTTTCTTGTTCTATGGATTACTGTGAGAGTAGAGTTGAAGTTTCCAGCTATAATTATATGTATTTCTGCTTCTCCCTTCAGTTTTTACTTCAGGTACTTTGAAGCCCTGTTATTACATGCATAGCTATTTAGGATTGTTATTTCTACTTGATAAATTAACCTCTTTATTATTGTGAAATTACATCCTTCATCCCTGGCAATAATCATTTATCTTAAATTTATCTCATCTGGTTTTAATGTAGTCACTCCATTGTTCTTTGGATTAACATTAGCATGTTTTTTTTTCTTTCATTCTTTTACTTTTATCTCGTTTTTGTCTTTATAGAAAAAAATCTTTTTTTGTAGAAAGGATTTGGGTCTTGCATTTTTTTCTTTTTAAAAATATCTGACATTAAATTATTGTTTATAACATTTATATTTGATGTGATTAATGATGTTTGGGTTTAAACTACCATTTTGCTATTTGTTTTCTAGCTGTACGTTTTTTTTGGCTTATTTTAGATTACTTTTTAGGATTTCTTTTTGTTGTTTTTTAGCTATAAATCTTTGGTACTTTTGCGGGTGCTTTAGGTTTATAGTATACATCTTTAATCCATTACAGGTGTTCTTTAAGTGATATACTACTTCATGTACCATAGAAGAAACTCACAATATAGTGTCATTTCTCTCCTATTAGTCTTTTTCCTGTTGTCATACCTTGTACCTTTACATATGTTATAAACCCATACTACATTGTTGTTTTTTTCTGTCTAGGCAGCCATTATATTTTAAAGAGATTTCAATATTTTACTTTATTATTTAACTTTTTTTAAGTTTATTTACTGTTGAGAGACAGACACAGAGCGTGAGCAGGGGAGGGGCAGAGAGAGGGGGAGACACAGAATCCAAAGCAGGCTCCAGGCTCCTAGCTGCCAGCACAGAGCCTAACACGGGGCTTGAGCTCATGAGCCACGAGGTCATGACCTGAGCTGAAGTCGGGTGCCCAACAGACTGAGCCACCCAGGTGCCCTAAGATTTCAATATTTTAAAAAACTACATATTTACGCATTGTTATGTTTTCCAGTGTTCTTTATTCCTTTTTGTAGATTCCTATTTCCATCTGGCATCATCTTCCTTCTGACTGCAGGATCCCTTGTAGTGCAGTCTGCTGCGGCTGAATTATTTCATCTTTGCATGTCTGGAAAAGTCTTTATTCACTTTTGTTTCACTGAGTGTAAAAACTAGGGTGACAGGTTTTTTTCCCCTTTACATGTTGTAAATATGTTATTGTATTGTCTTCTCATTTGTATTGTCTCTAGCAAGAAGTCTGCTGTCATTCTTATCTTTGGTCCTCTGTATATATTGTCATTTTTCCTCTTTTAATATTTTTTTTTATCACGGATTTTGATAAATTTGATTATGATGTGCATTGGTGTAGTTTTCTTAATGTTTCTTTGACTTTTGTTTGGCTGAGCATCTTAGATCTGTAGGTTTACAATTTTTCATCAAATTCATTCAAGTATTTTTTTGACACTTTCTGTATCTTTTCTCCTCGGGACTTTGCATCACACATGTTAGAATGCTTGAAGATGCCCCTCAACTCATTGCTCTGTTTAGTTGTAAATTGTTTTTTATTTTGCTCTCTGTTTCATTTGGACAGTTTCTATTGCTTTGTCCTCAATTTTGCTAGTCTTCTATATATAATTTGCCATTAATTCCATTTAGTCTAATTTTCATTTTGGAAATTAGGGTTTTCATCTAGAAGTTCAGTTTAGGTCTCTAATATTTTTCACGTCCCTACTTTTATTTTTTGCATATAAGGAACACTGTTTTAGTACCTGTTTAATGTCCTTGCCTGATAATTCCAATATCTGTGTCAGTTTTGTTTCAGTTTTGATTACATTTTCTCCAGAGGGACGTATTTTCCTGCTTTTTTGCACGCCTGGTAATTTTTTATTGAATTCCAGAATGAGTTTTACCTTATTGGCATGCTGATACTTTTGTATTTTTATAAATACTTGCAAAGTTTGTTCTGGAACACAGTTACTTGGAAATAGTCTGAACCTTTGGATTTTGCTTTTAAGCTTAATTAGGTGGTATCAGAGAAGCATGTAGCATAGGGCTAACAATTATCCATGACTAGGACAAGATACTTCTGATTACTGTATGTACCCAATTTCCTGTGAATTAAGAGATTTCTTTTTAGTCTGGCACATGGAAATAGTCCTGTATGACCTCTGGTATTTTTCCTTCTAATCCTTTTGGGATGGTTCTTCTTCTGGCTTCAGGTATTTACATGCACTGATTAGTACTCTGCTAAATACTCAGAGGGAATCCTTTATAGATTCCTAAGTTCTCTCTGTGCAGCTCTCTTTTGTATTCTGTCCTGTGAACTCCATCCATCTTGATATTTCAGATCTCTCAACTCAGGGAGTCTGATGACTTCCCAGCTTTGCTTTGGGTCCTCTTCCCTATGACATGCCTGGGAATTTTCTCAAGGCAGTAAGCTGGGATTTTGTATGTTTTAAGCAGAGGGGGAAATTTTGATACTTGTTTCTCAAACTTGGCCAGAACCAGAAGTCTTGCAACCAGTTATATTTAAAATGTATTGACAATGTGTAAAATCATGAAAAAATGATCAAAATTTTTGACTTGTGATCCTATTACTGGAAACATATCTTAAATAATTCTAAAAATGAAAAAGCTATGCACACAAAAATACTCTGTATGGTGTTATTTATAATGGAAATGGAGTTATTTATAATGGAAAATTTATAATGGAAATCTATGTTTAGGAAAAGGAGATTGGTTAAAATTAAGGCATATCTGTGCAGTAAAATGTTGGGTCACTTTAAATGACTATGGCAAAGATTTTCAACATTAAATATGTTTAATGTTAAACTCATTAATGATATATAAAAACATTCCGTGGTATACCATCACTATAACCATATTACACGTTCGTATATATAAACACTCAAAGAGAATACCCAAAATGACAGAGCATTTTAAGGAGATTGACCATTTTTCCTCTACTTTAAAGAATGTATTCATTATTGTATTAGAATCTGTCAATTTGGGATTCATTGAATCATTATTCCTTTAAATTTATTACAAAATATTAAAAGCATGCAGAGATTTAAAGAAAAATAAGGTAAATCCCTGTGGGCATATTATATGTATGTGTGCGTTATATGTGTACCTACTTTCACTGTACTGTGACATATTTGTGTGTGGATACATGGCTTCATGAGCCACCTCCTGATGCTGATGAGCATTTAAGTTGCTTCAAATTTTCACGGTTTCAAACCTGGATGTTACAAAATTCTTGTACAGGTGTGTGAGAGTTTCCCTAGACAAGAATGTATTGGCATGGGAGAAGTTACAGTCTCCCATGAGGTTAATAATTATGTTTTATGGAGCTAAGTTTCATAACCTGTCTCGTTTTACATGTTCTCTGGGAGAAGGGGTACCTTACATCTTCAGGTACATGTTAAGAACATTTTTATGTGATCTTAATAAAAGCACCATAAATTGCGTTATTAATCAGATCAAATGAAATTGAAATGAGACTCTGGAACATTTGTGGGTAATCTTTATAGGTATACCTTAGTTATCTAGAATTAGGGGAGTTTTGGGGTGCCTGGGTGGCTCAGTCGGTTAAGCGTTTGACTTCAGCTCAGGTCATGATCTCACAGTTTGTGAGTTCGAGCCCTGCATTGGGCTCTAGGCTGACAGCTCAGAGCCTGGAGCCTGCTTTGGATCCTGTATCTCCCTCTCTCTCTGCCCCTCCACCGCTCATGCTCTGTCTCTCTCTCTCTCTCTCTCTCTCTCTCTCAAAAAAAAAATGAACATTAAAAAAAGTTTAGAATTAGGGGAGTCACTTAGAATTTTATTTTGATGCCATTCCTAAGTGATTGCTTCTGCATTGAACCTTTGTATAATGAGACTCTTGGCGGTTTCCTTTGGGCCACCCTGAGGCTAAATTCGCCACCCTGCCCTAGCTGTGAGCTGAGGGGTATCAGGTCTGTGCTCACATTCACATTCGCACCTCTGTACCTTCTCAGCTTTCAGTCCTGCTGCCCCTGGCGGCCTGCCCTGTTGCCACCATTGTTTTCACAGAACAGGAAGAACCCTGGCTCCCCCCACCTCGCTCATCTTTACCTAGTAGAAAGCACGGTCTTCTCTCTTGGCCTTCTCCTTGGATTACAGTCCTCACTTAATGTTCCTTGAAGGTTTCTGGGACTTGGATTTTTCTGGGCATGCTCACTGAGCTTGTCAGGGCAGGATGGTGTAGAAAACGCAGAAGGTTTCAAAACTCTCTGCCTTTGATCACCCTGCTATTCCAGGACCACCTACCGGCTGCCGGCCCAAGGGCGTTGTTTGTCCTCCCGGGATCCCTCTCTCTGCTGCTGCTTCTCCTGGCTCAGCCGGAAAAGCCAAGAAAGAGAAGAAGTAGCAACACCTGCTCCCACGCAAGTCCCTCCTCAGCTCAGAAGGAAGCTTTTGAAAAAGGACTAACTGGTTCACCTTTTCCTCCTTTCTAATAGGTGGCATCTTGCATGTGATTGTTGTTCACTGATAATCTATTGTTTGGCTACCAATGCCTCTGCTCCTCTGAACCCCTGACTACAATTCATTTTAGCACATTGCTCGGACAGGACACACATTTTAAAGAGAGCTGCCCAGTGATTTTTTTCCTCATTGTGTGAGGCTGGCACTCACTGAGGATGTGTCTACTTTGGTTATGATCACTGTCTTAGTCTGCGCTCTTTTGTTCTCTGTAGGACATCCTGTCAGGGTTTATTTCCCCGCCCCCTCCCCCCAGAAAAGCCCAGGAGAGTTCTGTATGGGGGTGACTAGGATCCACAGAAATGGCCGGTGTCACTTCTTCATACATTAGTAGGCATACACTATCCAGCTTGTGTGGACTGAAGCTTATATGACTTGGGGGTACAAAAGTGATTATTTTTGGATGAGAAAAGGAATCACGATAAGTTACAGATTATAGGAGGCTGACGGATACCATAAATGCCTCAAAACCCAGAAAAAGCTATCTTAATATTTTTATTACACTAACATGCCCCTATGCATTTTCCCTGCATTTTCTGCTTGTAGCTTTCTACACTCTTACAGTGATTTTGTAGTGTTTTCTATAGAGAAAGCAGGAAGGTAATTCAGTCTTTGTTCTAGTATGACTGATTGAAATTTGTTTTGTATTGGTACTTTAGAGCGGGGATCACCAGACTTTTCCTGCAAAGGAACAGATGATAAGTATTTTAGGCCTTGGGAGCCTCTGTATCAACTAATCAATTCTACTTTTATAGGCAAAAGCAGCCCTAGGCAATAAATAAATCAATGGGTGTGGTTGTGTCCCAGTAAAACTTGATTTATAAAAACAGGCAATAGACTAGTTTTGGCCAGTGGGCTACTGTAATTTGCGGGACCATAATTTGCCAACTCTTGCTTTAGACTGGTCTTTTTACCTTCACAGCTCATTCATGATAATCTTTTGGAAATGTCTAGGATTTTCTTTAAATGGGCATTAAACCTCTATTAGTTTTCTTCCATATGGGAGCTATAGGAACTAGAACAGTCTATCACAAACTTCTAGCTCTTTCATCTGAAGCACTGGTACCCCTACTCACATACTTGATGTGCCTCAATCAGGTGAGTTGCCCCGTTGGGAGTCATTCCTTCATCAGACGACAAACAAAAATCTCTGTACACTGAAGAGATTGTAAGCTATGTGAATACATCTCACCACACCCCCCCCCTTTCCCTCCCTTATCTGAATTCCCCAAATGCCCATGATCATCCTTCTACCTGTCACTCCAGAAAAGGATAATGGAACCAGCTTGTAAAACAGCAGTGGTCTTAAGTGACTGCTGTTAAAGTACCTTCCTCTTACCAATTGTGTGAAAATACAGGACCCTGAGAACGCATTGCTGGGGCCCCTCAGGATCTGGGAAGGGGCCTCCGGGAGTGAGGGTCTTTGGAACATCAGTTTTACAGCATAAATTAACCCCGCAAGGGGAGGTACGCTTGAATCTTACCTTTCTCTGTGGAATGGAAGCATGTATCCACTGATTGTCTTAGCAAGAGGCATACTTCTCAAAGGCTTATTCCTTCTAGAGCCTCTCAAACCATACCCCAGATGCAGACAACTTTTTAAACTGCTTATTAGTTTAGTTTGTGAGAAGTGAACTTGTGTGTCCTTTCAGTATGTCCTTGGGCACACAGAGTAAGTGACCTGGCTAGACCTTGGCTCGATGAATTAGCATAAAAAGAGGGGTACACGTTGCTGAAAGTCTTCATTGACTTAGATCCCCTGCCTGCTGCTGTTCCTGTTAGTCCTTGGGTCTTTCAAGTTGGGCTTTGCATCCAACCTCCTAGAGCCCATTCTTCTGTAAGCTGGCCTTGAAGCCAGAGTTTGCTCCACGGGAGAGTTGCAGGGCCCTAGCAGGAGTGTTGAATGCATTGGCATGCCCTGTCCACTGACAGAAATCGTGACGACCGGCTATGTACTTTCGAATTACCTATTTCCCCTGGTGAAGCTCTTGCTTGAGCTTGCAAGAGCCCGCTGTGCTTTGTTATCTCTCACTTGATTCTCTATGTAACCCTCTCTGAAATATTACCATGTCTTTTCAGAGGAGGGGTCTGAAGCAACAGAGGTCAGATCATTTGCCCAAAGCAAAATCATTTGCCACGTGACCTGAAACTTGGGTCTCTTGGCTTCAGCTCCCATGCCTGTGACCACTTCCCTGGGCTACCACCTGCTACCTCTCTTCAAGATTGCATTTGGGCCAGGTGTCCAGGCACCTTCACTTGTAATGGCTGTGGGGCTTTGTCCATTCAGATGAGGGGGATCCTGCCCAGATGGGCCCAGCGGAGTGCCTGACTCTTAACAAATGCTCGTGACTGCTTGGTGAATGAAGACGCATGTCAGGCTTAGTGCAAGCTGAGGGAGTTTGGACCAAACGGAGAGTAATGCCCAGCTGAAAAGACTGGAGGGAGGTCTACAGCAAAGCCATACACTAGCCTTCCCTGTAAACTTCTTTTCAGAGCTTTCCTTTTTCTTTGCTTTGCTTTCCTTTTGTCTTCTTTCTTTTTGTGAAGAGCAGCTGGTTTCTGTTTATTTTTGGCTTCAGAAAAATCTTTAATTATAGTATACAAAGCAATGTTAATCAACCTTTTTTTTTTCATTCCCCTAGGGACATTTTTTCTTTTTTTAAAAGTTTATTCATTTTTGAGAGTGGGAGAGACAGAGCATGATCAGGGGAGGGGCAGACACAGGCTCTGAAGCGGGCTCCAGGCTCTGAGCTGTCAGCATAGAGCCCGACGCAGGGCTCAGACCCATGAACTGCAAGATCATGACCTGAGCCAAAGCTGGACGCTTAACCGACTGAGCCATCCAGACACCCTGGGATACTTTTTCTTAATCACCCCTGTCCTCAAAACCCATGATATGTTAATGCTGCAAGCATACTGTGTATCTATTGTGTACTATATCCCTGTAGAAGACCCTGAGCCATTGTAATACTTGAGATATTTTGTGCCCAAGAACTAATTTTTTGGTTGGTTCTTGCCCTTGTTTGAGAATGCATGGCCTAGAGTCTTTGTTTAGCTTCAGTAGCTGATGACATGTGAAATGTTCCTAGATTTATAGGAAGGAAAATGAAGTACTCATGGTGGACAGCCTGTAATGACTGTTAGCAGGACCAAACAATCCAGTTCTAAGGAGCGTGTGATGTGATGACAGCTGCCAGGGAATAGCTACTAATTAGATGGGAGTCTAACGCATTGGCTAAGGAGACAGGATGGGTGGCAGTGGCATCATGGATGCACAGCCTGGTGGCCTCTGTCAGCTCTGCAAGGGTTGATCTCATCTTCTGCCTATTTGTGCACAGGGAATTGCCTCCAGAACTTACAGAGCACACACCTGGGTCAGAGGACAGGTCACCTGACTCTTAAGACCTTTTAGTGGCTTTTAGGATTTTCTGCTGTGGACACTAGGCCATTGGCTTTTATTGTTTATCTTTTAAAATATATATATATATATATCCTATAACATAATACATAAATAACATGTATATGACAAAATTTGCCATTCTAACCATTTTTAATGGTGCAATTCAGTGCCATTATCTTTACAAAATGTTGTGCCACCATCACCACTGTCTATTTCAACAACTTTTCATCACTCCGAATAGACACACTGTATGCACTAAGCAATAACTCCTCATTCTCCCCTTCCTCAACCCCTTTTGTTCCTCTCTAAATTTGCCTATTCTAGATATTTCATATAAGTGAAATCATGTAATATTTGTCCTTTTGCATCTGGCTTGTTTTCCATAGTATGATGTTTTTTCAAGGTTCATCCGTGTTGTGGCATGCACCCGATATGATTTTTTAAATGTATCCATACTGGGGTGCCTGGGTGGCTCTGTTGGTTAAGCATCTGACTTCGGCTCAGGTCATGATCTCACAGTTTGTGGGTTTGAGCCCTGCGTGGGCTGTGTGCTCTGCAGAGCCTGCTTGGGATTCTCTGTCTCTCTCTCTCTCTCTCTCTGCCCTTGTCCCCCTCACTCTCTCTCATCTGTTTCTCAACATAAATCAATAAACTTTAAAAAAATTTAAAAAGGTATCCATATCTATTTCAGCTTTTTGGAATATAGATATTGGATTGGATATTTACAATCAAAAAAGGGATTTGATTATTTTTCTCTTTAAAGGATGTTTCGTTATTTCTCTTTCTCTTCCTTCTTTGAACATCCCCAATATAGAGGCAACAGGTACAAGTATGGATGAGTCACAGTAGAAAGGTTTTCTTGGACTGTTTTGCATATTTGGTTTTGTTCTAGTCCTAAAATACATGTAAAATATCATAAAAATACACTTGGCAAATTTGTAATACTTACAAAGAACTTAAATTCTAGTCAAATAACTCCTACACTGGATCCACATTTTTAAAACATCCTTGAAATCCCATTGCAGAGATCTGCAATAAAGTAATCACGTCTTCTGAGAAGAAACTAAAGGATTCTCTTATTTAAAAACATTATTTACGGGGCGCCTGGGTGGCTCAGTCAGTTGAGCTTCTGACTTTGACTCAGGTCATGATCTTGCGGTCTGTGAGTTCGAGCCCCGTGTCAGGCTCCATGCTTACAGCTCAGAGCCTGGAGCTGCTTTGGATTCTGTGTCTCCCTCTCTCTCTACCCCTCCCCCGTTCATGCTCTGTCTCTCTCTGTCTCTCTGTCTCAAAAATAAACGTTAAAAAATTTTTTTTAAATAAATAAAAATAAAAACATTACTGCATTACACGATGTTATGATTCTTATTTTAATGCTTATTTTTTTAAAGGAAGTTTGAGATTTTATTTTTTAATTTTTTTAATATTTATTTATTTTTGAGAGACAGAGACTGAGCATGAGTGGCGGAGGGGCAGAGAGAGAATGAGACACAGAATCTGAAGCAGACTCTAGGCTCTGAGCTGTCAGCACAGAGCCTGACGCGGGGCTTGAACTCACAAACTGAGATCATGACCTGAGCCACAGTTGGATGCTCAGCCAACTAAGCCACCCAGGTGCCCCAATGTTTGTTTATTTTTGAAAGCGAGCACACAAACGGGAGGGGCAGAGAGAGAGGGAGACACAGAATCTGAAGCAGGCTGCAGGCTCTGAGCTGTCAGCACAGAGCCCGACATGGGACTCAAACTCACAAACCATGGGATCATTATCTGAGCTGAAGTGGAATGTTTAAGGGACTTGAGCCACCCAGGTGCCCCACACAATGTTATGATTTTAAAATAATGCTTAAAAGTTGAAACTTTGAAACTGTCAATCAAACATGGTGAGTGCTGGAAGCCTTTTCTAGAAATTTGGAGTTCGGGGAGGAAGGAAGTAGGTTGGGCTGGTAGAAAATAGTGTCATCCACCTTGTTCCTATCCACAGTCCTCTGCTCCATTGGAAAACATGGAAAATGGCTATTGGACATGGGAATTTGGTTTTTCCTGTGTTTGCCTTTGAGTTTGACTTTGCTTAAAAACAAGTGCTGAGAGTGAGCCAGGAGAGAGCCTAACCCAAGCACATCTCCTAGATAATGGTTTAGTTTAGTATCTACCAGTGGTTTCCATCCCTGGCTGCTCAGGAGAATCACATATGGAGCTTTGACAAGCATGGATGCCGGGTCCACACCCAGGACCAATTAAATCAGGTGCTGGAGGTAGGGCCCTAGGGACCCTAGGGGCCCTAGGCAATGACTGAAGTTTCCTAGGCAATGATTTTCTCCTGCAGTCCTGCCTGAGAGCCCTGGAGAGGCTCACTGCCTGGGATACTGGGAGCCAACTTAATTACAGGACATAGATGCTTTATAGGGGGTGCAGAGGCAACACCCTGGAGAAGGCCAGCACCATGCAGGAGGCCAGTAGCAAGTCCCCTTTTAATGCAGAGTCACCAGTAGTTGGTAGAATTTTAGTAAGTTGGAAAGTTTCATAAGTTGAGTCTTTTTTTTAGGGAGTTAAAATTTTAAAGGTGTTGAAATTCTAAATAGAAGTACAAAATTAGTGTACCGGAATATACTCTGGTTGCTTTAACTGATGCCCAAACATTTATTTCTGATTTTTTTGGAGTCAGATCTCGGGTGCCTGGGACTTCATATATAAACACCCATTAGGAGTGCTCCCCCTGGTGCCAGACACTTCATATCCCCACAAGGGGCTATAATGTCATGAAAATGTAGGATTTTGGAAATGGAGGGCTTTGGAGGTCTTTAGGTCAAACCCTTCCATCTCCCAGATGACAGAGCTGAAGTCGAGAGATGTAGTTAAACAACAGCATCGGTGAGAACTCCTGGACCATCAGCCATATGTTGGGCTAATACATAACCTTGTTTCATCCTTACGACATGGGATCCAGGTGGGACTTTCCTTCCATTTTAGAAATGTGTGAATTGAGGCTTAGGAGCCTGGGCACAATTGGCAGAGGCAACATGGAAAATTCTAGAAGTTTTCCTTGATGCTACACTGTCCTGAAAGCAGAAATCAGGGGAAGCATTGACGTAAGTTCTCTCTTCTCATGTCCTAGAAGCTTTCTGTTTCCTTGCAGGTAAGTGTGCCCCAGTGTTTAAGGTATGGCTTATACCTTATGTATAAGGTGTAAGAGGTATGTTGCCCTCTTCTGTGAAGTCTTCTCTAATTAGGCTTTACCAACCCCACCCGTTTCTAAATTGGGGTGTTTATGAGCTCCATCCCACTTCATCCCACCCACTGCTTGGGTCTCAGTGGTCTCACAAGCCTCATGCCTATTGCCTCTGTCACCCCAGTGTACAGGTAAGTCACTCGGAGGGTGGTACTCTTGTGTTTGCTTCCTGTGTGTCCCTTCTCTAGCCCAGGGGAGGAGCTCCTTCCCCCGAGGCACTCAAGTGCCTTGCCACAGACTCCTGGTGCCACCCTGGGACCCTGTGGGAAAAGCAGAATTAGATGGAACACCTCAGATGAGCAGGAAGTTGGAGTCATTGCTGGGCCTGTGGAGTTTGTGGTTTATTTCATCTCTGGCACTGTGACGCCTTAGGAAGGGTGTGTGCATGTGCTGTTATGTCACTGCCTATGAGTTCTGGGAGATCGTCATGGAGCACATCATTAGAGTGACTCTTCATAGAAAAATTAGTGGTCTGTTAAAAATTTTTAGAAGCTCGAAAGATGCTAATGTGTTAAATTTTTCATTTCTTTGGTTTCTCCTTATCTAAAAAAAAAATGGGGGGATGTACAATGGCAGAGATTGAGAGAAGTTAGGGAGCAGAGGGGTGATCGAGGCCATAACAGCCCTGGCTATAACGAGGCTGTTTCTTTAGCGATGGCTGGGGAAGGGCTACTTTTAAATGTGCAGCATGAGAAGCTGGGGTTTGGAAGGTGAAGGAATCGGCCAGAAACAATTTGGTCCTGTGTGAGTGGTCTTAGATGGGAAAGGGGGATGTGGACAGGGCTTGTCTGCGTAATGACCTGATGGGAAGGTCTGTCAGAAAGAACCACATCAATGATCCTGTTTTAGGGAGCCTGGGTGAAAGGCCCTCCCTTATCTGAGACTTAGTCGTTAAACTTACAAGTGTCAAATGAGGCCCTTAGTCCTGATTTATTTTAGAATTTATCTTGGGGACCTTTGGGGCATTCACGGGTGAAGAGAGGTTAGTAATTTTTCCAAGAATGCTTTGGAAAATTTGCATTGCAAATACTACTAAATGTCAGCAGGGGACTTGAAACTCTGACACCTTGTTGGAGCTCTTTGTGCTGATTAAATTCTTGTCTCCAGTCTAGAATTGGCAGCTTATTCTCCTTAATTTTCATGCAGTAATCAGTGTCGAAAGAGTATTTCTTTGACAGTTGCCCTTGGGGAAAACTGGGCCCGGGCTTGCTATTTAGGGCCGACGGTAGTAACTCAGACTCCACGGTCTCCACTTAGTTCCAAGAATGTCCACATTATTAACCTCTTTTCACTATTTACTGCGGACTTTGGTGAATAATGGAAATTGGGGATCTGCAAATCCATTTCAGAATTAAGAAGAGTGAGTTCTAATGGTCTGATTAAAATAAGTTGAAGTCTTGTGTCTCAGATGAATTAGCTCTTTTCAAAAGATAAGGTTTTAGTGGTAGTGGTTTTTCCCTCTCTGGAGATAACTTTGATTTAAGAACTCACTGCAGACTGTCAGAGCACCCACTGTGTTCTGCTTGAAGAAAGCAGTGTCAGTCTTGGGCTTACATCTGCCTCCGGGAAGAACGAATTGTATCCAAGAACACGACAACATCTATCTTCACTCCCAATGGGCAAGTCACAGGTCACCCTCCCCCCCCCCTCCAGAAAATACCTTTGTGACCACTAATAATTGTTGGTCACAGACAGTTGCCCCTTGTTGTGAGGCAATTTTTCTTTAATTTTTCATAGAGTCAGTTTGGTTTTCTGTGCTTTGGGTTAAATAAATAATAGTAATTTGCAGTCACTTTTTTAAATGGTAAAATATCTGATCTTAGGAAATGGCTGAGGATAGGCTTTCCTTCCTCCTGCTTTTGTGAAAAGAAAATCAAGAATGGGTAAGTGCAATAAGTAAGTCTAGAGATGTAATGTAGAAGCCTGATGACTGTAGTTAATAGTATGTTGAATTCCTGAAATATTCTGGGAGAGCAGATTTCCAGTGATCTCAACACACATACACGAATGTTAACTATGTGAAGAGGTAGGTTAATTAGCTTGACTATGGTAATCATTTCCCTGTGTGTGTGTATCAAATCATCATGCTATACACCTTAAATATACCCATTTTTTATTTAAAAAATTTTAAGCTGATACAAAGATAAAGTACACAGTACCCAATGTGAACAGTTAATAAATTTGGGCAAAATGTATGTGAGTAAACAAGGGTTGCGTGTGCTATTCCTATAACTTTTTGTAATTTTGAAATTACAAATCAAAGTGAAAAGCTACCCAAACATGCAAAAAAAAAAAAAAAATCGTGGGAAGGTGATGTAGAATGGTAAATTGAAATAGTCAAACTTCAGTGGGAGGAATCTTTGGTTTCATGATGGAACTGTAGGGTCAACTATGCAAGTAGATACCTTAGTTTACAAACTGAAGCCTTGTCTAGTACATAAAAGGGCTGTTTTATAGTAAATTATGTGATATAGGTATATCACACAGCACTTTGTGTTGTATAGATACAACAGCACTTTAAACAACTACAACAACAACACTGCATTAAAAATACTTAGGCCTAAATTTAACCAACTCCCTTAAGCAGATAAATACAGCTCTTGAATCTCTGTACCTGTTTCTAGAATATGTGTGACCTTAAATTTCACTATCATATTGAATAAGAAGAAGGAATGGTTGAAGGGTTTATTAAAAGATTACACAGGGCAGTAACGTTGGAGTGCTTTGTTGAAAAAGTCAGGATGACTCTGCCGGGGAGGAATCACCTTTCAGCTTCTTCCATGGCATTTTTTGGCACTTGGGCCAAAAGGAAGGACACGTATAAGAAGGCAAATAACCGATTAGGGATTGTTTTCTTGTACCTCTCTGATATGTAAGAATTTCTTCAAGAAAAGTTACATCTAACTCTGGTTTGTAGAATGAATGTATATTTTATATGTAATGACTTCTCTTAAATGTGAGGTGCGGGTAACTAATTCAAGGTTGATAGGTTCAGCATTGAAGCCCTTAGGTAATGGTGGAAGGTTCAGAGTCCCAGAAGCCCAGGTGGTCTGGGCAAGAAGCTGAAAGGCAGGTAGGTTGATTAGGGAGGTGAGGGTTCCAGTCCCCCTCTTAAGGCAGGAAGGAGCCAGAAGGTTTTCCAGCTTTTAGCTGATGTGTTTGATGCTTTGGAAAACGGAATGGTAACAATATCTACCGTGGATTAGCCTAAAGAGTGAGAGTCAAGGTAGGGACACCAGCTGGGGTCAGCATTTGGTGCAATTTGGGAAAGATCATGGAAGCCAGACCTGAGGCAGGGATGAAGGGAAGACAAGATGAATTTGAAGCCTGTTTCACAGAAGAAATGAGGGAATTAGGTGACTCTTTAGAGGTGGAGGATAAAGGAAGGGAAGGAATCTGGAAGAGTAGATTCTAAACTCTTGGGGCTGGACGCCTCCAGGAAAAAAAATCAGATTTACAATAGAATAAAGATAGTCCTTATCTGAATAAATGAAATTTATTCTATTTTCTATTGTGTTTTGTTTCCTGAAAGAAGCAGTATAGGTTCACTAGGTTGGCTCCATAACCCAGTAAGGGTCTTTGAAGATGCAGGTTCACCCAGAGCTTCCAGTATCTAGACTGGGTGATTGGGTGCTGTGTGCTGTTAACAGGGCCCTTTGGGATCCACTGCAGGGGTGGGGGTGGGGGGCTAGTGTTAATGTGCGGGAAGTAGTCAAAATCTAGTAAAGTGTCTGGGAATTACCTGTTGACAAGGATTCCTTGTAAGGGCTTCTTGGAGTAAAAGACCTCCAACTTAGAAAAAAAAAAAAAGAATGAACATAAGGAAGGAAGGAAAGTAAAAATGAAGGAGGGAGGGGAAAAGAGAAAGGAAGAAGAGAGAAGGTATTGAAAACCATGGGGTTAGATTCCAGAGGCCAAGACCCCATAGGACTTGCTCTCTCCAAGTCACCTTCCATGTCGCTGCTGGAGTTCTTACTCTTAATTTTTTTTAATGTTTATTTCTGAGAGAGACAGAGTGTGAGTGGGGAAGGGGTAGAGACAGGGAGACACAGAATCTGAAGCAGGCTCCAGGCTCTGAGCTGTCAGCACAGAGCCCTACATGGGCTCGAACCCACAGACAGTGAGACCATAACCTGAGCTGAAGTCGGATGCTTAATAGACTGAGCCACCCAAGCATCCCTGGGGTTCTTGTTCTAAAAGCAGAACAGGGAGAAGACTGGATTCTGGGTGAGATGGAATAAGCAAACGCGATCCCATGTCTCCCATTAAATACAAGTGTAAGTTAGGGCAAAACATAGGGCAACTACGTGAGGACCCTGAAGAGTAAATGGCAGAGGAGGAAAAAGTCTAGATTTTGAAATAGCATTGAAATGATGGTACTTCTAACATTTTTCTTGTGTTCTCTGGTCTGGACTCAAATCAGCCTGAAACCCAGAAATGGGCATTGGTATGGACAGAGAGCGTTCCAGAAGCAGCCTTCTGCTTTTGGCTTGAGTAGGAGGAAAAAGGATTCCAGACACTCAGAGTAAAAAAGCTACCCACTTTTCTTATCCTTTCCTGTGTTATCTTGCACCCTAGCCCCTAGGTGATGCCATAGTGAGAATAGCCATGGTAATTGTGTGCAATTGGGGCCTGCAGCACCCAAAACTCAGAGGGAGGGAAGGCGTAAACTTTCTCTGGGAGGGAGAACCGTGGTCACGAGAGGGTTCGGAGGCACACATGTTGTTTCTTTCCCGTGGTTCTCCCACAGCTTGACTCCAGATATGGACACAGTCACAGAAAATAAGTGGCAGATCAGGGTATATAATGGCCCAGCTTTCTGGCTGAAGGACTAAGAGGGGGAACCCCAGGGAACCTAAAAGTATCAAGGAGTTATGTAGGAGGAGCTCAGGAAAGTTACCTGAAGATTTTTTTCATGAAGCCCTGTGTTCACACAAACTGTACATGCATGAATCTGGCCCTAAACAGCATACCGCAGAATGTGGGAATGAAGCAACAAGGCAGGTCATGCCCAAGTCTCAAACCAGTCACTGGGTGGGACAATCCAAAGGGCACAGTGAGAATTTTGAAAACTGAACTGGCGCTAGAACCACAGCCCATGAAAGACAGGTCAGAACTTGTGGCTTGAGTTGAACCAGGTTAATTGCCTACTTAGACAAAAATGTCAACATTTTCTGGAATATTTAAACAAAATTCAGAGTCTTAAAATTTTCAAAGTGTCCAGGAAATAAGCCAAAGTTATTTTGGCATACAATAAAATAGGAAAATCTCAACTTGCATGGGAAGAGATAAATCAACACACCCCAGTGCCAAGGCAACATAGATACTAGACTTTTTAAATACTTTTAAAGCAGCCAGTCTAAAAATGCATCATCAGAAGGAAAGGGCAATGCTATTGAAGTAAATGGAAAGATAGAAAGTCTAAGTAAAGAAAGATATAGAAGATATAAAGAAGAACCAAATGGAAAGTATAGAAATGAAAATAGCCAAAATAAAAAGCTCACTAGATGGGCTCAGTAACAGAAACGATAAACCTGACTTCAGATGCACCAATAATTACATATAACTGGCTTACTCATAGCACTTAAAAGGCAGAGATAATCAAAATGAAAACACAGGATCCAATGAAATGTTGCCTACAAGAAACCCACTTTAGGGCGTGCCTGGGTGGATCAGTTGGTTAAGCCTCTGACTTCAGCTCAGGTCACGATTTCACGGTTTGGGTTTGAGCCCCACGTCAGGCTCTGTGCTGACAGCTTGGATCCCGGAGCCTGCTTCAGATTCTGTGTCTCCCTCTCTCTTTCTGCCTCTCCCCTACTTGAGCTCTGTCTCTCTCAAAAAATAAACAATAAAAAAAATTGAAAGAAACCTACTTTAATTAAAATGTTATAGGTAGTTTAAAAGCAAAGGGTAACAGAAATAAATACCATGCAAATGTTAATTAAAAGAAGTCCATGTTAACATCAGAGAAAGTGGACTCCAGAATCATCATCATCATCATCATCATCATAGTAATAATAAAACAGCAAGAAGTAAAGAAGGACATTGTAATGATGAAAGCGTCAGTTCACCCAGAAATGAAAAAAACCTGTAGAGCTTCAAAATAGATAAAGCAGAAGCTTAACTGAAATAAGAAATGGAAAATCATCAGTTATAGTTGGAGAGTTCAGCATTCCTCTCCAGTAATCAGTAGAGCTGGTCAGCTAAAAGTCAGCAAAGCTATAGAGGAACTATATAGCACCCCCAGCCAACTGACTCCAATTAAGAATCTCCGAGCACTCCACCCAACTACAGTGGAGTACCCTCATTCTTCAAATATGGGTAAAACATTCACCAAGAGGGACCACATCCTGGGCCATAAGGCAGCTCATAACAACTTTAAAAGAAACGAAACCGTATGATAGGTTTTCGGACCATGATGGAATTGAACTTTTTAATAACAGAGATAACAGGTGTATTTCTGTATGCTTAGAAATTAACATACTTCTAAATAATTTCGATGTTAGAACTTCTTGATGGAAATTGGAAAATATTTTGAACAAATTGAAAACAAAATAGCAGAAATTGTGAAATGTGATTAAAATAATGCATGGAGGGAACTATTTAGCATTAAATGCTTATCTTAGAAAAAATAATGCAAACATTCACCTTAAGAAACCAGAATAAAGGGACGCCTGGGTGGTTCAGTTTGTTAAGGTTCAACTCTTGATTTCACTCAGGTCATGATCTCATGCTTCATAAGTTTGAGCTCCACGTCTGGCTCTTCACTCTCAGATTCTTTTTTGGGATTCTCTCTCTCTCTCTGTCTCTGGCATTCTCTGTCTTTCAAAATAAATAAGTAAACTTAAAAAAGAAGAAGAAGAGGAGGAGGAAGAGGAAGAAAAAGAAAACAGAATGGAAAAAAAGAAACTGGAGCAAGTAGAAGGAAATAATAAAGAGTAGAAATTAGCAAAATTGGAAACAAAACAGTGAAGCAAAAATAAAAATAGATTTTTTTGAAAAAAATGACAATGATGATGGGGAAAAAAAGACACAATTTGCCAACATCTGGAATGAAGACAGTATATTATGATAGACCCCACAGACATTAAATGAGTAATAAGAGAATTATAAACTGTTCTAAGCACCTAAAATTGATACCTTAGATGAAATGGTCTAATTCCTTAAAAACCACACACTATTAAAACTCACCCAAGGTAAAATGGGTAACCCAGTTAGCCCTATTTTTAACTGTTACTAACAATGTCTACTAAAGAAACTTAATTTGCAGTTACTAATCTTAAAAAGGAATCTCCAGACCCAGGTAGTTTCCTGGTTAATGTAAACATTTAAAGACAAAATAAAACCAATATCATACAGTCTCTTCCAGAAAGTAGAAGAGGAGAGGATGCTTCACCAATGGTTCATTTTACAAGACCAGAATTACCATGATAGGAAAAGAGATAAAGATAGGATACTATAAACCAGTATCTCTCATGAGCCAAGAAGCAAAAATCTTCAGCAAATATTAGTAAATGCAGCAATATATAAAAAGAATAATGCACTATGGCCAAGAGGGAATGCAAGGATGGTTCAATATTTGAAGTTCACTCTGTGTAACCCACGACATTAATTATGTGCAGAAAATCCACATATTAGTTGAAATAGAAAAAGTATTTGACAAAAATCAGCATTTACTTATTAAAAAAAAAAAAAACAAAAATGAGCGAACTAGAAATTAGAGGGAGCTTTTTTGCCTTGATAAAGGACAATGTAAAAAAAAAAAAAACTATAGCTGATGTAATGATTGTGAAAGACTAAATGCCTTCCTCAAATTATTGAGAACAAGGCAAGGGTGTCTACTTTTATCACTCCTGTTCAACATTGTACAGTACAGTTAGGCAAGATGGGGGCTGGGGAGGAAGGAAGAAGATATACATTGGGAAGGAAGAAATTAAATTGTTTTTGGTCACAGACAGCATTATTGTCTAAGTAGAAAGTCTGAAGGAATCTACAAGAACAAAACCTAAAAACTCTTAGAATTAATACATTTAGCAAAGTTACAGGATATGAGGTCAACACACAAAAATCAATTTTATTTCTATATGAGAGTAATAAAGAGTTGAGAATGGAAATTTTTTTTAATATAATTTCCAGTAGCTCCAAAAAATGTGAAAACCTTAAACTTTAGCAAAAAGTCATATACAGAATCTGTAGTTATAAACTACAAATCACTGATGAAAGCAATCAGGTGATTTAAATTAATAAACAAATTGTTCATGGATTAGAAAAGTCAGCATAGTAAGGATGTCTGTTCTTAAAGTTTATAATGCATTTCTCCTAATACTTCCAGAAACATTTTATGTAGATTTAGACAAGCTGTTTCTAACATTTATATGAAAAGGCCGAAGGACAGGAATAGCCAAAAGAATTTTGAAAAGGAGTGAAATTGTAGGAATCCTATTACCTGATTATAAGAATTACTCTAAAGCTATGGTCATCAAGATAGTGTGGTATTGGCAAAGGGACAGATGAATGGAAGAGAGAGAGTCCAGAAATAGAGACACACAAACATAGCCAATTGACTTTTTTTTTCTTTTTTCTGCAAATTTGTGAAAGCAGTTAAATAAAAACAGAATAGTCTCTTCAAAACATGGTGCTGGATTCAGTGGAAATGTGTATGGGAAAAAAGTGAATCTTAATCTAAACCTCACAATTTACACAAAGATTATGTCAAAACAGATTTATATCTAAATAACTAAAACTACAATTTTTAAAAACATTTTTTTATAAATTTATTTTGAGAAGGATTGTATATGTATAGGTGTATGTAAGTGTATTATAATGACTTAGTCATATAGTAGACATCTCTTTATTTTTTTTATTTATTTTGAGAAAGCATAAGCAGGGGAGGGGCAGGGGGAGAGAATCTTCTTTTTTTTATATTAAATATAATTTATTGTCAAATTGGTTTCCATACAACACCCAGTGCTCATCCTAACAGGTGCTCTCCTCAATGCCCATCACCCACTTTCCCCTCTCCCCCACCCCTCATCAACCCTCAGTTTGTTCTCAGTATTTAAGAGTCCTTATGGTTTGCCTCTCTCCCTCTCTAACTTTCTTTTTTCCCCTTCCCCTCCCCCATGGTCTTCTGTTAAGTTTCTCAGGATCCACATATGCGTGAAAACGTATCGTATCTGTCTTTCTCTGCCTGACTTATTTCACTTGGCATAATACCCTCCAGTTCCATCCATGTTGCTGCAAATGGCCAGATTCTTTCTCATTGCCAAGTAGTATTCCATTGTATATATAAACCACATCTTCTTTATCCATTCACCAGTTGATGGACATTTAGGCTCTTTCCATAATTTGGCTATTGTTGAAAGCATTGCTATAAACATTGGGGTACATGTTCCCCTATGCATCAGCACTCCTATATCCCTTGGGTAAATTTCTAGCAGTGCTATTGCGGGTCATAGGGTAGATCTGTTTTTAATTTTTTGAGGGACCTCCACAGTTTTCCAGAGTGGCTGCACCAGTTTGCATTCCCACCAACAGTGCAAGAGGGTTCCCGTTTGTCCACATCCTCTCCAGCATCTATAGTCTCCTGATTTGTTCATTTTAGCCACTCTGACTGGCGTGAGGTGGTATCTCAGTGTGGTTTTGATCTGTATTTCCCTGATGAGAAGTGACATTAAGCATCTTTTCATGTGCCTCTTGGCCATCTGGATGTCTTCTTTAGAAAAGTGTCTATTCATGTTGTCCGTCCATTTCTTACTCTCCATGCTCAGCATGTGGGGCTTGATCCCACGACCCTGGGATCATGACCTGAGCCAAAATCAAGAGTCAGACGCTCAACCAACCGATCCTCCCAGGCACCCCCAAACTATAAAATTTTTAGAGAAAACTGGAGGAAATTTTTATGACTTAGCATTAGGCAGAAGGTCTACTCTCCTACTTCATGTCTTTGAGATTCTTTCAATGTGTGCTTCTGTTCAGTGGATAAGGGACTTCAGTGAGGTAATTTAGAGGACTAACATTTATTGAACATTTACTGAGTCAGGCATTGTTCTAACTCAATCCCTACAACACCCCTGCAAAATAGATACTATAATATTTACTATCTCACTTTTGAGATGAGGAAACTGAAGCACAAATATTCATAAGTATGACCAGAGTAAATTCCACAGCAGCAGAACAGCAAGTGCCCTGAGCACTCTGTTTTCAGACCTGGGCTGTTACCCACTCCTCCGTTCTGACATCCTCATCTTCCTCATTCTTTTTGAAAATGCAAATCACTGATTTTCATGACTCCCGCAACCCAGGCCATCTACTTTTTCTTTCTGTGTGAGTTCTATTCATCCGCCCACATTTAGGTTGGTGGGTTTTTGTGGTTGAATCAGAGCAGCGTTAACCCACTTCAATCCATTTAGCGCCCTCTTGTGTCTGCAGTGGATTTTACAGCAAGCAGTGCTTCCGCATTAGGGCTGGGATACAAAAGATCTAGTGGGAAAGCTTCTGAGGATCAAAATGTGATAAATTGGTGTGATCAGAAACTTGAATTCCCTTAGACGTGAACTTTCTGGTGAGTTGCCTCCATGTGATTTGTCAATAAGAATAGAATCTTGGAGGGAAGCCGCTGACAGAAAACTACAGAAATTCAAGTTGGCTTTTAAATCTCATTTTGCTACCTTCTTTTGTAGTAGGGCCTTGGCCTTTGGGCTTCCTGCATTGTGGGTGGCCCTGAGCTGTTAGGGTGAAAATCTTCATTCCTAGCTTTTCAGCCTTAGAGGCAGGGTCCTCTTTAGGGGTGCATCTCTCCAAAGGGTAGAGGGTAGATTGCTTCCCCCGTGCCTTTAGGCCAATTTAGAAGAAAGTATTAAAATCTGCGGGCGGATTTGCTTCAACAGTGAAGTAGAATAGGAAGAGGACAGTGGCACACGCTTCCCTTCCCTGGAGATTTGCCAGTTTGTTTTGGGTGGGAGAGGAGGAAAGAAAGGGGGAAAGGGAAAAAATGGGGGTAGAATGTGCTGAATTCTCAGCGTTATTCCTTGAAAGTGTGGGCTGTAACTTTCTGAAGGAGGGAGGTATATGGAGAGGGATGGGCTAGGAAATAAATTCTAAAAACCAAGAAAAACACCTGACACTTTCTATTAAACAGTCATATTTTGTTCTTGTCTATTTATTTACTTTTCTATTACAGATGTAATAGATGTCCATAGTGGGAAATACAAAAGGGAAAAAAACATATCCAAAGAACATATACCAATCATAAGTTTAATATTTCATGTGTTTTCCTTCCCTTCTATGCATGAAGATTTGACTGTTTTGTTGAATTAGGTCATGTTTATAATTTTTTACTTTTTAATTATTTTATCAGAAGCATTTAATGGGTTAGGACATAACCTATTCAGTCATTTACTGGAGCTGAGTTCTAAAACTATGATAGATATTTAGGTCTTAGTTAATATTTCATTTTACTTTAGTACTGTTTATGTAGAGAGAACAGAGGAGGGGCAGAGAGGGGGGGGGTGGGGGTGGGGAATACCAATCAGGCTGCCCGCTCAGCACAGAGCCAGTGCAGGGCTCGACCTCAATAATGGCGAGATCATGACCTGAGCTGAAATCAGGAATTGGGATGCTCAACTGACTGAGCTGCCCAAGTGTCCCAGGTATTAGTTAATATTTTAATAGAGGTGACACTTCAGTGACTGTCTTCACTGCTTTATTATTATTATTATTATTTTAACTTAAGGGTTTTTTTCTTAGTACAGATGCCTGAAATCACCATGATGGGGAAGAGCTCAGAGAGGACTTTAAGGCTCTCAGTACTGACATAAAGGAGCCCACCTACCCTGCCTACGCTGGCTGGAGGTGGCCTCCGCCCCTTGGTATCAATGGTTTGTTTGTTTTGTTTTGTTTTTTAATGTCTGTTTATTTTTGAAGTAGAGAGAGAGAGCACAAGCAGGGGAGGGGTAGAGAGAGAGGGAGACACAGAATCCGAAGCAGGCTCCAGGCTCTGAGCTATCAGCACAGAGCTGACGGGAGGCTCGAACCCTCAAACCGTGAGATCATGAGCCAAAGTCGGTCATTTAACTGACTGAGCCACCCAGGCCCCCCTGGTATCAATGGGGTTTGTAGAGTAGTTCCTGCACTTTCAAGAGCCTTGTGTTTTTTTCCCCTCTGTCAAATGGGAGTAACATTTCAAGGGCCCCCTTAGAGCTTGGCACACAGTGGGCATTAAATGAAATTATTTTAAAGCAATGACAGCACTGAGTAGCTTTATTACAGGATTTGTATCAGTTTGCCTTGCCACCTGTAATGTGTGAGGTTACTTGTTGAACCTCTTAAGCATTTGATACCTAATTATTTCTTTTAAAAAAATACCTCTGCTGATTTAACAGAAAACGCTACCTCATTATCTTTTTAATTTTTTTATTATAGTGATGATGGACAAATTGGTGTGTTATTGTAGAATAGCTTGTTGTCTGTCTTACGAAATGCTTTTGACTTTTTTCTCTTGACATTTAGTATTTTCTTAGAAATTTGTATGAATTGTGTATACAGTAAGTCATCTAAGCTTTATCATACTATCATATGGCTGTTTATTATTTCTTTACCTTAAACTTTGATTTTCTTTGTATGTTACATACACCTTTCTCATGAAGATGATAAAGTGGTCGTAATTGTGATCTCTTCATTGTAAATTCTGTAGATGAATTTTTAATCAGGTCTATATTTCTTGCAAAGAATGACAGTATTATATATTCATTTCCAACCTTCCTACCCCTCATTAATTCTCATGTCTTTTAAATTTGCCTGAAATTCTATAATAGGGCTAAATAATCATGGGGCTTAGTGGGCACCATCTTTTAATTTTCCTGATTTTAACAGGAGTATCTCCAGTGTTGCACCAATAAGTAGAATATTAATCAGTTATTTTCACAAATGTAGTGTTTATTGTGCCAAGCATATATTCAGTTTTTTGAAAATTTGAGTTTTTGCATGTTTAAGAGCATCCTTTTTCTCACAGCAGTTGTGTGTTTTTGTTATTTGATCTTTTGTTGGCTAAGAAAGTATTTTCTAACATCACACATATATTTCAATGCTTGGAATTAGTGTATGTTCACTATTTCATGCTTTACTCTTTTCATTCAGCGCCATTTTCCTACAACCTACATATAAACATGTGTATGTGTGCACATATAATGAATAAAAGAAAATATATCTGTGTGTTAATAATGATTATCCTTGAATTATGGTGGCATTATTGAATTATTTTCACTTCACTCTTCCGTATTTTCCACTTTTCTAAAATGATATGTCCTGTGACCACGAAAAAAAGTGTTGCCTGAAAATGTTAATCCTTTGCCAATTAATGATGGGTGAAAGGATTTAGGAGGTCACCGTGATCTAAGAAAGCCTATTTATGTCATGTATGTAACTTACTTGTTCATTATCTAGAATCCCAAGTGATTTTGATATTACGGGAACTGAAAAATTAAAGTTAATACTTTTTTTTTTACAAGGCAGTAATATGGCCTATCTTTTCTTTCTGGTGAAAAATGATAATATGCAGTGACTGTCTTTTCCTTAACTAAGAATTTGGGGCTTGGTGTCTGAAAAATTATTTTTTTCATGCTTTCTGAGATTTAAAAGAATCTGAACAGTCTTTTAAAGGAATTACAAATAATAAAATACGTATTTATCTCTTATCTAAAGGATTAAAATGATAATCAGGAGGGTTGCATAGCACCTGAGACCTGCCAGGTTGCTTTTAAAAACTTGATTTTTCCTCTTGGACCCAGTGGGAGGCCACAATCCAGACACCGTCCCGGGGGTATGGCTGCCCCGTCTGGGACTGCACACAGATATAGAAACATAAAAGCATGCATTTATGCATCAAGACACACAGAAACAACAATCACTGTATTTGGTACCTTAATTGCATCTTCCAGACACCAGGAATAGCCCTTGCTTCCTCTGCCACGGTCAAGACTTTCTGAGATGAGATTTAGCTAATTTCAGAAGAGCTCAGGAAATCTCTTCAGATTCAGTTTGTAACACACCGTGTACTTAAAATATGAAAATCTCAACTGACATTATGATCACTGAAGATTGCATATACATGTAAAACCATAACTTCTCCTCCCTTTTCTCTTCTCTTCTGTAGCTTTGGGCCAGATTATGTTGTATGTGGATGGGATGAATGGAGTAATAAACCACAATGAAACCATTCAGTGGCTGTACACTCTCATTGGGTCAAAGGTAAGAGAAGGTTATGGTCGAACTTTTAATTCAGTTTGCGTATCATATACCTTTCTTTTTGTTTTCTCTGAGATGGCTTTGTGGAAAGAAATTCTATTTAGCTTGGTTCCAGCCTTGTAACAGAAGTGAGGATGACTGTTTTACAGATTTTAAAATACCTTCAAATTGCAAAAAGTTTATGAATTTTTAATGCATTTTATGTTCTCTTCTTTCAAGCTTTAATCAGATGCTTTTGGCACCTCTAGTTTTTAATGTTTAATTTAAAAATTGTGCTAGAGATATAGTATCAATCTTATCTGTTTCATTTCATGTTCATTTATGTTCAGTTACAAAGAGACATATGTGTGTGTTGTGCATATGTATGTGCATATTCTTCTGTGTAGTTGAAGGAATTTGAGACCACCTTTCAACTCTACCATCAGTTATAAAAGTAGCAGTTAGTAAAGATTGACCAGGCCCCAGGCACCATAGTAGGTGTTTTATAAGCATTATCTCCTTTAATCCGTGATGAGATAAATGAGACCGTGATGAGATAAATAACATCATCCCCATTTTGTAGTTGAGAAAAAGAGTGCTTAGTTGGGAGAATCCTCTGATTTCCCCCATGGATCTTGGCACGTGATAACCTGATCCATCCAGGACTTGGCTGTGAGCCCCACACTCGGGAAGTGCCCCAACAAGGCAGACCTACCCCATCACTTGAGCTGGGCAAGGCTCTGACGTGGTCCTCCCTGCATCCTCAGGTGGCCGTTTGGAGGGGGGATTGAGGAAGAGTAAGAAGGGATCCTGTCCCGAGTAGGTGCAAGTGGATCAGGCTGGAGTGTGGTCAGCTTTTGGGGCGAGGGTGGGGTGGGGCAGCATGGAGGAGATGAAATTGACTATAGTGGGCAACAGGGTCAGGCAGAGGGGCAACTAGAGGGCCTGCATGGGGCAACTAGAGGACTTGCACAGGTCACAGAATCAACATAATGTTCTGGGGGGGGGGGTCTCTGGAGAGCATGTGGTCAGCCTAAACGGCTCCCATCCCTGTCCTCACTGCCACCGCCACTCTGGCAAGCCACTCAAGGCTGGTGTGCGCCAGCGACGAGCTCATGGTGGTGAGTCTTATCCCTTGGCCTGACCTCTCCTGTTACCTGCTTCCCAAAGACTCTGCTGTGCTTCAGGAACACTCAGCCCTGATTTGACTTTGTGTCGAAAACAGATTCCATTTGAGGTTTATTGTCCTTACAGACTATCGTCCTGGTGATGGTGCCCTTGTGTTGTGAGAAGGGCCTTTTCTCCGTGGATGGCACCGATACGCAGGACTCATTGCATCCCAGATCCTTGGTTGACCCTTACATCTCCTTCTCAGTTTTCCTTTTTCTCATATTATTGATGATCGATTTTTTTCCCCATTTCATAATAGAAATAGCCATGGTTTCTCTCAGAAGACTAATAATTTTTTCTCCTCTCTCTCTCTCTCTCTCTCTCTCTTGTTTTTGGTTTTGTTTTCTATGGAAAATGGAAATGAATCTATTTACAAACTGCTGTAGGTGACCTTAGATGCTGAATGAAATGCTGGCTTTACTAGGTTGATTTAGCCAGGCTGAGGGAAGATTTATATCTCATATCCTGTTTCAGTGTTTTCTGTTTTTTTCCTTAGGCTGGGAACCCTCCCCAAGCTTCATGTTCATTTGGAAACTGCTCCCTTCCCAATGCTCCCTGGATGGTCTCGAAGACCCCACAATCTAGGGAGATGGGAGGAGATTCTGTGATAGAAATGGACTTTTGGTACATGTTAGAGACAAATAAATCTTTATAGCTTTATTTATAGTCATGATAAAACACCAATAGCCAGCTCTATTTCTAAAAGGAAATAAAACCTAACATACTTACAGTAGGAAAAGTGACCATCTTTTAGCTCATCAGCAAGAAGGGCATAGAGCAAAGGCAAGATCTAGGTGGTGGGTCGGGAGAAAAGAAGCGAGGATACAGAGGGAATGTCACGGAGGGAAGACAGGGAGATGGAGAAAAGTGAGAGGAGAGATCCCAGGGGAGGAAAAGAAAAAGGGGACAAGAGAAAGAGGAAACAGGCCCAACAGCGATCATTTCTCTGCTCAGTAGATGGGAGGAGTACTCAGTCTTTGGTATTGCAACACCATGCTGTTGATTTTGCTTTGGAATCATTCTTTTAAGAAAAGCAAATGAAAGGAACCTCCTTCTTGCATTTCTGTGTAACATGGAGAAATCCTAAAATTAGAAGCCTTCAAGAATAAGTTTGTAGGAATTATGCTTTTCCAGCCTCCTTTCACATAGTGTTCGTGACCCTGGGCATCTCTCCCCGAGGCCTCTGTCTGAGGTGGAGTGTTCTCCTCCTCCCCAGCCACATGGGGCATCGGCACTGGATCGGTGCTGGTTTTTTCTCCATCTTTGATTTTTCAAAGGAGGGTCCATAGTAGTCTCCAGCTCCTGTGCTCAGCACTGAGCCGGTCACTATGAGGACAAGAAAATAGAGCCCATGGTCAGCCTGAGCCTTGGAACTTACAGTGTTGTTAGAAGGGGGACCATGGGTGACTCGCAGCCTATATCCACCCGCTGTGATGTCAGCTAAAGGACTCGCTCTGTTCTGCAGGGTGTGCTCAGTTGCAGGCTGGTGGCTGAAAGTCAGCAGTGGGAGCAGCCAGCAGATTGATTTTCAGTGTAGTTCTGATGAGATCACCTCTTATTTGCAAAACCAGTAATGGAGGCCCCTGACATCCCCCTTACCCCCAGGTCTAGATAGTAAGGTATCTGCAAGAAACATGGGTGCACAGACCTGAGACCTTTAGGTTTGGGGAAGGAAGCCTCTGTCCCCTCCTTACACATAGGTTTTCCAAGTTCAAATTAAGAAATCTGGAAAGCCAGCGGTCCTAGGGCTTTCTTTTGACTAAGAGTCTGATTTCTCAGAACCTAAAAGGTTTACCTTGAGTTCGTATTGTTTTGGCCTTAAACAGGAATGGAGCTGATAAATGAAATCTTGGGTTAGAGAAACCTTGTCCTTCTGTTTTCATAATTGTTCATTTTCCTTCCATGAAAGGCAACAAGATGTGATTTTGCAGCCTGCCGGAGGGTCATTATGCAATGCATATTTGCAGATATTTGAGACTCATAGCCAGAGGAGAAAATTATGCATTTGCAGCCAAATAATTATTTTTTAAAAAGAAAGAAAAGAAAGTGTTTTCAATAAAGTGTTTCATTTTATTTACAAAAGCCCGTCTTTAAACTCCACAGTCAGAGGTAGGGAGAAGATGCCCATCTCTTGACTTCTCACACAGTATGGAATTTTTTCTCTTCATACATCTGAAGTCCAATAAATTGGGGTGAAATGATTCAGCTTGTACAGCATGGCCTTTCGTCGCTCTAACACAGAAAGTCTGTCTCTCTTTATAGATCTCCTTCTGGCCTATGGGGGAGGCCCAGGGTCCCCCACCTCCTTGTGGGTTCTCCAGGGATGCCTCTTGTTGTAGTCATGGAAACTTCCCTCTCTGGATTGCTGTCCACCTTGGCTCAGCCTGCTCTTTCTTTTTCTGCCCCTACCCCCACGGAATCTAATTTTTTTCAGCTGTGCCCCAGGTTGCTGATCACAGATCTCTGGACTTCCTTTTTGATGGTTTGGAGGTAGGCATGCTCGCACAGTAGCAAAGCTGTGAGGTGGTGACACCTGGTCGCAAGTTGCAGGGGAAACCGAATAATGGAGATATGGGGACATCTTGAGGAATAGCTTCCTCTATTTGGGTTTCTGGATATAGATAAGTAAAAGCAAAGATAGGGTCACAGCTTTGAATCGGAGTGGCCAGGAATCTGGCATTGCCTCTGGTAGGAATAGAGAAGTTGGACATTGAGATTCGTTGGCAGGAGAGCTTTGACATACTATTTTTTTGTTTTTTGTTTTTTTTTAATGCTTATTTCTGAGAGAGAGAGAGACCGAGTGAGCAGGGGAGGGGCAGAGAGAGGGGGAGACACAGAATCTGAAGCAGGCTCCAGGCTCCGAGCTGTCAGCACAGAGCCTGACTTGGGGCTTGAACTCACGAACTGTGAGATCATGACCTGAGCTGAAGTCAGATGCTCAAGCAACTGAGCCACCCGGGCACCTGACATGCTGGTTTTGAGGTGAAGGCACTGTCCACAAGGGCAGCTAAGCTGGTTCCTCCATAGTGCCATTTGCTCCAGGAGGAGGGGAGGAGATTGAGTGCACCCTTTGGTCTCAAGCCCTTGGCATGGCATCTGATCCATCAGATGCCCCACATATGAGTGAGATCTGAAGCTCTTTTTGAGTTACGTAACATAACATGGAATCCTGGCCTTGAAGAAATGGTGAAGTCTTGTTAAAGATGTTTCTGATGTTCACCAGCCACATTCCTGATACTTCTAGAGGCAGAGGGAGTGTTACTGTTGGGCTCTGGAATTGGTGGGAAGCCTTCCTTCCTGGGACCCACGTCCACCTCTCTGACGTTAAACAGACCACACCTCCGACTGCAAAGTGGTGCAGCCACTCTGGAAAACAGTATGGAAGTTCCTCAAAAAATTAAAAATAGACCTACCCTACAACCCAGCAGTTGCACTACTAGGTATTTATTGAATGGATAAAGGTGTGCTGTTTCGAAGGGACACATGCATCCCAGTGTTTACAGAAGCACTATCAACAATAGCCAAAGTAGGGAAAGAGCCCAAATGTCCATCGATGGATGAATGGATAAAGAAGATGTGGTGTGTGTGTGTGTGTGTGTGTGTGTGCGCGCGCACACACACACACACAATGGAGTATTACTTGGCAATCAAAAAGAATGAAATCTTGCCATTCACAACTATGTGGATGGAACTAGAGGGTATTATGCTAAGTGAAATTAGAGAAAGACAACAATCATATGACTTCACTCATATGAGGACTTTAGGATACAAAACAGATGAACATAAGGGAAGGGAAGCAAAAATAATATAAAAACAGGGAGAGGGATGAAACATAACAGACTCATAAATATGGAGAACAACCAGAGGGTTACTGGAGGGGTTGTGGGGGGGGGGGGCTAAATGGGCGAGGGGCATTAATGAATCTACTCCTGAAATCGTTGCACTAGATGTTAACTCACTTGGATGTAAATTAAAAAAAAAAAAAAAAAAAAAGAACAAAAAAACCCGCCTCCTTGTGGGTTTTCCAGGGATGCCTCTTGTTGCGTTAAACAAACACCATGCACTGCTTTCTGGAGCAACACAATGTCACTTCCTCCCTGGAAACTCTTTGAGTATTTAAAGGCAGTTAGCATGTCACCCTGTCCAAGCTCAGCTTGATTGTTTCCACAGATAGTCGTTGGTGACATAATTTGCAGTTCCTCATCATACTGGATATAGCATCCTTCTTCTACACATCCCACTTTTGATTGATTAGGCTTTTCACCGGCAGCCCTGGGTGCTAGCTCAAATTAGACTGATAATGCCCTAAACTTCCCAGGGTTTTTGTTTTTGATATGCCAGCTTCTTCCATTCTGCATCTCCGTGATTGACTTACACCTAGATGCCGAGCTTTGCATTTTTCCCCGTTGGTATCATCAGAGTTCCAGCCTTAAGATGATTTTGCGTTTTGCTTTGGCTATTCATCATGTTAACTGTTAGTCCTAGGGTTTTTGTTTTTGTTTAAAAAAATTTTTTTTAGTTTATTTTTGAGAGAGAGAGAGAGCGAGCAAGAGAACGATCAGGGGAGAGGCAGAGAGAGAGAGAGACACAGAATCTGAAGCAGGCTCCAGGCTCCGAGCTGTCAGCATAGAGCCCGATGTAGGACTTGAACCCACAAACTGGGAGATCATGACCTGAGCCAAAGTTGGCACTCGACCAACTGAGCCACCCAGGCGCCCCAGTCCTAGTTTTATTTAACATAAATTTAATGAGCAGAATTTCTCTGCCATTAACCAAAACATCGATATAGCCAAGGAATGCATAAGCCCGTGCAGCTTGCAGGTTGGCACTAATAGTCATTTTTAGACCATTTTAGTGGGAAGGCGCTGAACTCTGATCATCCAGCCTCATTTCTTCATTGAGTTCCAAAGCCAAAGTCAACGTATGCTGCATCTGCTGTTAAGTGCAGATCCCTGAGACCAAATACACTTGTATGATCCTTTGGGTGGATTGCTTTTTCATCTATAGAATGGGTTTAATAAATGATAAAATGGGGATAATAATAGTGAAGAATAGGTACACTGAGCATTGTATCTGCAAACAAGTGTCCAGTGTTGTAAATCAACATCTCTTTTCCCTCACCTCTTTTCCCTCAACCTCCTGTTTAAAGAAGGAGGTGGCCTCAGCTTGCCAGAACCTGCTCACCTGGAAACTGCTGGTCCCAGGTGTCTCTCTCTCTTTTCTAAGTGCTTATGAGACTTTCATCCAGAAAGCCTTTGGAGCATGTTGCCAGGGATCAGTTAGAAGGTTTAATGAAGTGTAGGATATAAATTTTTCAGCTTCATCTATAATCCTTCTTTCTGAAAATTGGGACATGAACTTTGCATTGTGTGAGATGCCTGCATTGTAAATTCTCAGAACGTCACATGTTATGCTCACTTATTCTTAAAAGTATTATGCAGGAGTATATTAATTTATATGCTCAAATGTGAAAAGTAAAATATAGTTGCCATGTTGATAAGCCATTATTTGAATACCTGTTATCCCTCCAATGGAGCATCAGATGTGCTATTTTTTGAGGGACATAGTTTTCCAAGATTCTTAATTTCTGCATCTTTGGAGCTTGACATGAAGAAATTGAGATTGTGTACCTTCATTAGAATCATTTTCCCTTCAGCAGGATGCTTATTAAGATGTTCTTGCATCTGGCTTCTGTCCAGGAAGGGAAAGTTTGGGGCTTTAAAGTGTCGTTTGTGATTGACATCAAAATATGCTTCACATGGTTAAAACTGATTCACTCTCTTTTCCTCTGTTGCATCTTGGGAAGTTTCTGTTGTCTTTGCTCAGCTTGTCTTCATTAAGTCTTCCTGATGAGCTTCAGAAATACATTCTTTATGTCTTTTACAGTGCTTATTATTTCTAGCATTTCCATCTGACTCTTTCTAGTTTCCCTCCACTGAAATTTCTCATTTGTTCGTGCACGTTGTCCACCTTTTCCAGCAGAGTTTTTAACATATAGATTGTTGTACATCATAGAGTTCCAAAGTTAAGTTAAATCTGTCTGTTGATTGCTTAGTTTCTTTTTTTTTTAAGTTTATTTATTTTTGAGAGAGAGACAGAGAGGCGGAGAGAGAATCCCAAGCAGGCTCTGCACAGTCAGTGCAGAGCCTGATGTGGGGCTCAAACTCAAGAAATGTGAGATCATGACCTGAGTCTAAATCAAGAGTTGGATGCTTAACCTACTGAGCCACCCAGGCGCCCCTGTTGATTGCTTACTTTCTTGAGAGCAGGCATGAGGACTTCGCGTTTGTAAAACTTTGATTTTTTTTTTTATGATCATAAGTGTAATATACTCTTTGTATAAAACTTTAGAAATACAAGAAGAGAAAAAAATCACCTGAAATACTTCTATATAGATTCAATGACTAACTTTGTACATTTTCTTCTAATTTTTTAAAACGTTATTACATAGTTAACACTATATTACAAGCATTTTCCTGGGTCATCATACTATTTTAAAAACATGTTAAATGCTTATGTAATAGTTACAGAAATGTACTAAATTCATTGGGCTTTTCTTGTGTTAATCAATTTGTTTGATGCTATAGCATTTAAAGAGCTTTGTTACTAACTTGATGTTAACATGTTTAGTAAATGAGGTTGTGTTTGAATATTTTTCCATGTTTATCGTTGTTCCGTTAGGTAAGAATTTTAAAAATTATACAAGTTTCGATGGAATGTTTAAGTAATATTTGTGTTAGAGAAATAGGGGACACAAAGGGCTCTCTTCCCCTTAGGGCTGTTGCTGTCCTTCTGGTTATTTGGGTACATATGACTGGAAAACTAATTCTCACCTATATGATCTCTTGGATGTCCATATGAGGATAATCTCAGTGCAAGAAAAAGAAAAAAAAAAAAAAGAGAAGACCTAGTTTGACTCATTGTTATTTTATGAAGATGTCAGGGAGAGAGACCAGAGATTCAAGCCAGACCTTACAGGAGCCAGCGTGCCAAGGGGATCTGGTCCAGAAAGGCTCTCCAGCCACAGGACTGGACAGCAGTGTCTTTAATCCACTTTGAGATGATCATCTTCAGGGAGCTGATAGGCAGTAGGAACCATAACTCTAAAGAGGCTTGTGGATAACCTGGAATTGTAGCTTACTAATTTCTGCAAGCAAGATCCCCCATGAACAAGAGAAACAGAAGCAAGGGGACTTTGACCCTTCTGCCTTTTTAGGGCATTTGGTCAAGGACTAGCAGCTGTGTTCTAGATTCTGGAGAGACTAGGGATGGGTGGTTCTAAGACGGGAGAATATCTGGGGGTGATGCAGACATCCCAGAGCAGCCCATGTGCTGTTCCTCGGGAAGCAACGCTCTGGGAGAGTTGGATGGGCTGGAGAACCGGAGGAAGTGTCGGCTTCTGCGAGCCAGCCTGGGAGTGGCCCTATCAGCTCAGGTTTGCTTTTGCCAGCACTGCTAACCCTGCTCCCCACAGCCTTTCTCCACCGGCCAGCCCTCCTCCACCCACTCTAAGGAGATGGGAGCTGGCTGTGGTGTCCTCTGTCATGTTTCCAGGGCTGATTATTTACTTAGGAAAGCTCTTTAACCTTGATTATAGCTCGTGAGAGAATATTTGTAGCATTTCCCCAAGGCTTATGTGTTTGCACCGGAGGGAAAGATGGGACTCCCCATAGTATAGCAGAAAGAATCAGATTGGCCTTTGTGTTTTCTTTTGACGTCTTTCAGAAATTAGTCATGTGACAGGTTAGGTAGCCTTCTAGAACATGAGATTTTGCATCTGAGAGTAGGGATGTCACTAACGGGACAAGTATCCAAAGTTGTTGATTTCCCTCCTTCATTTGGCAGATGTTACCAGGGTGTTCTTTAAGGCAGTAGTTTAGTGTGGAGGCTTTGGTATTCCTTAGTTAACAATATCAGTGGATATATGTTCCCTCATATCAACTAACTCTTCATAATTACACTGAGTATCCTAAGAGAGAGTTAGCAAAGGGGGTGTTTTCTGACCTTGTCCACTTTTATTCATTGTTCTTTAAAGAAACCTCCTGCTAAGCCCCAGAAGTTTATCTCAATAGAAAGAAAATGTTCACTGGTAGCATTTTTTATTATTTTGATATTTAATTACTTCTGAATACTCTGCTGTGTTACATTCTGCAAGATTTCCTCTCCGTTAGCTCCTAAACACTTACAGGGTTCCCAGACTCAAACTTGGCTACTACATGAATCACAAATGTAGTTTGGTTCCCTTTCTGCAAATTCCATCAGGTCATAAGGAGGTCAGCCATCAGGCCTGGAGGCCATAGCACATGGATTTAGTGCAGGTGACTTCCTGTCCAGGCAGAGGCACCAGCCCTGGTCTCTACATGCCTCTCCCTGTGCCAGATACCTACAAAGCCCTGGCCCAGACTTCTGTACTCCCGTAATCTGCCTGGGCCCACACTGTATTTCTGACCAGACGCAGTTCATTTTGCAGGCAGCATCTTAGAAGGGGACAGATTCAGGGTCAGAGGTATCTGTTGGACTGTTTGATAACCAGTTACAAAGGCTCCAGGGCCCATTCTGAGCTTCTGGCTCAGGGATTCTGAGCTCCTGGCTTAGGGATTCTGAGCTCAAGGATATGTCATTGGGATAAAGTATTTAAGTGTGAAGGACTTAAAAGTATCTTAAGTCGCTTGACTCTTTGTTGTTGTTAAAATAGTCCATATATTCAGGGTGCCTGGGTGGCTCAGTTGGTTGGGCATCCAACTTCGCTCAGGTCATGATCTCACACTCTGTGAGTTCGAGCCCCGCATCGGGCTCTGTGCTGATGGCTCAGAGCCTGGAGCCTTCTTCAGATTCTGTGCCTCCCTCTCTGTCTGCCCCTCCCCTGCTCATGCTCTGTCTCTCTCTCAAAAATAAATAATAAAAACATTAAAAAAATTAAAAAAAAAACAGCCCGTATATTCTTAGTTCTGGTAACCTGGTAACCAATGTGGCAAAGCTTTATAAGTCAAGTTATCTTACCAATTTCTAATTCAGTTTTAATAACCAGCATCCACTTCCAGAACATGTATTTATGCTTTTTAGTGGAAAATGAAACAAATAGAATGAAGCATGTTTTTCTAACCCCCTTTGTAATTTAAATCCTGAGGTTTGGAAATTGTTTTCTTTTTATGGTTGTTGAATTTTTAGAAGAGTAGGAATTTGGAAATTTTGTTTGGAATACTTTTATTTCTACCTAATAAGCAGCATATTTGACCTTCTAAGTATAGTTCTTGTGTTTCTCTAAGTACAATAAAACACAAAGGGAGTTCGTTTGCTCTAATGTGCAAAATTATTGAGAAACTGGCTTTTATGCCTTTTCTGTACATCTGGTAGTTATATTTTATCTAAAACGCAGCTGCCTGGGTTCTGTACTGGCTGACTCCACACCCTCTCTGTGGGTTGGCCCAGAAGATAAAAAAAAGGGAAAGTCCTATGTCAACAGTATCCTGCCACCCCTCCCCCAGGCCCAGCTTCCTGGCATGGAGGTGACATTGGATCCCCAAGTCGTTTATGGAACCCGGAGGCTCAGTCCCCAGACAGAGGCTTGACCTGACAAATGTTACATCCCTGGGGCAGCTCTGTTCCCCTGAAGGTTCATGGCCTCTATTTTATGCTGAGTAAGAACAGAGTGCAAGATGATGGCTGCAGCTGAAAGTAAACCTCAGCCCTGTCGCCCCCAAAGTGTGCTAAATACTTATGAGGAGCACAATTCATAGCTGGCCGCCTGTTCTCATCCTGCCCTTGTAACACAGGGGTTGTCTAGAGTCCTGTTAAAGACTATGATTTAGCTATGTGTTTTAAAGTGATATGAAGCATAGTTTATTATAATGGACAGTGTTAAAATAGAGCACTGGGATCCCCTAGCATGTAATTACAGAAAATGTAGGTAACGTGTAGCTCAAAGGCTGAATCTGGACCCCCGGTGTGCTCCCTCTGTCCCTAAGGGAGTGGGATTATTTGCGGGAGTACGATCCCAAAGGCTGACACACAGCTCTTGTGTTGCACAGAAGCCCACAGGCGGCTGGATCAGCTCCGACCCTGTTCCCCCGACTCTCCCTCCCCACTGTAAACGGCTGTCTTCTGGCAAGTGCTCTCTGTCCTCAGCAGCCTGGCTCTGAGTGCCTGTGCAGATAATGTTCAATCATGTGGTGTGGAGGTATTTTGAGTCTTCTCTCAGCGGTGAGATGACCATGCCCTTGAAGGCAGGGCCATGACTTTCTCACTCCCTCACAGGTGGTGGGCATCTGGAAAGCACTCAACATTGTCAAAGAAGCAGCACAGCATCTTGGGGCAGGAGGGACCTTAAATGGGGTCAGCCCTTCCACCACCATCCGTGTTCTGAATTTCTTCCTTGGTAGCCTTCACAGGTGGCCCCTCTGATCCTCCAGGTGCGCGAAGAACTTGCCCATTTGTCTTAGAGCCGCTGCTTTTCAGACGGACTCCTTTTTGCCCTGTACTCATGTAACTGTTTTATGACTGGTTGCTTCACCTTCTCCTGTGATTGATGTACCTTCAGAATGAGAATCAATTCTTACTGATATTCCTTCGGTCGTAGACAGATGGGCAAGTGCGTGAGCCTGTGAGTCACTGCATTGGAACGTGTCATTAGAACATGAAGGAGCACGGGGAAGAGCTGAAAATCCAGCTCATATTGCAGGGACGCCACCTTGTCCCTTTGAGGGGCTTTCAGTGGCTGAGCCATGCCATGGTGTGTGTGCACGGACACCTGTGTCACCTGTTCCCACCTTCCTCATTCACGGTCCTTGCTCTTGCCGCCATGCTGGGCCTGCCTCTCCTTACCTGTCACCGTCCTGTGGTTCGTCCCTTCCCAGTGGATACGGGCTGGCAATCCCCATAGCCATTTCTATTAGGATGTGTCCAAGATAAGTGCAGTGGAACCTAGAGTAGATTTTTAAGAGCTTTGAGATGAGCAGCGTGTTTGGACTTGGAGGGATGGGTGTGTGGCCTCCACTGTGGCTGTTCCAAAGCTTTGGAGGGTTTTGACTGCATTCCAGATACTTGTGGGCATCAAATGAAATGATTTCTGGATAAATAAGGGTTGATGTAGAAACCTTTAAAAGTCATGTGCTTTTATTACTTTCAAGTCTCTACAGTAATGCTAATAAGGTATTTCTGGGGAGAAGTCCTGCTGGACGTATTTGGTGATTAGTTAGGACATGCTTGCAATTAGTACCATGCATTTCCATAAATTCACATTCTGCTCTTTTTTCTAAAGTAGTTTAACTATCGAACATGTTTGTTATTAATTTCACAGAGTAAGGCTTCCAAACACACACAAATACACACTTAGGCTCAATAGAAGCCAATTTCATAGAAGCCTAAAATCGTGAATCAGAAGAGTTTGGGATTTTTTTTTTTTAAACACAAATACAATGCCAAAAGAACTCCAAACAGAACCTTTACAGCAAAGGAGAAGCAGACATGAATAGACATGTTGAAACCAATAAAAAAAAAAAAAAAAAAAGACTTTGCTAGAAAACAGTGGTTTCTTAAAATAAGCTTCATGAGGGAGAGTGGCTAAGGGGTTCTGGGTCCCTGGGACTGTGTTGGCCAAGATCTTGTGACCACAGAGATGCTCAGGAGGAACACTGATGAGAGGGATGTGAGAGGGCCCCTGCAGGGTGGGGAGTGAGGAGGGCAGCAGCCCAGACCTTGCCCAGGAAGGCACTGAGAAGGCTTAATCTACTTAATAATAGGCCGCCCACTGAGGAAGTCGCCTGGGCTTGCTAGATTTTATTTACTTGAAGAAATGTCTGTAGCTCTAAACATACAAAGATAGCACAGTTCATTATGCCTTGCCTTCCCCTTCTACCCCCAGCCTTGTGGTTGAAAAAAAATACTCAGGAATTCAGTCCGGGAGCAGGGGACTGAATGCAGGATTCAAGTTATGAAAGTAGAAACCCTCTGAAGAGGTCAAAGGCCTCTAAAGAATTCAGTGTTCATTGTGGTAAGGATGTAACGTTTAGAATGGAAGCTGAAAGCACTGCTTGCCCTCCAGACGATTGCGGTGGGTGGATGGGGGGTGGGCAGTATCGCTGAGGACTAGGCTGGTGTGGAGGATAGAAGCCTGGGCCAAGGTGAGTGCTCCACGTGACCTGAGGGGGACTGCATTCGAAGAACAAGCCTCATGTGCAGTCCTGAGCAGTCAGCTTTTCCAGGACAGATGACACTTCTGGTGTGTTGCATAAAGTACCTCTGCCTCCAGGTAGCTTATGTCCTGGCTGGGGGCAGTAGAGGAAGGTCAGGTGCATATGTTGCAATTTCAGGTCGTGGTAAAGGATGGGAAGAATATAATGCACCGATGTAAGAGTCACCAAGGAGTCCTTTTGGATGAAGGGGGTTAGGAAGGCATTTCCCATGAGGGGAAATTTTTCATACCTGAAGGATAAGCAAAGGCCAGTCCTGTGGTAACTGATTCCGGGCAGAAAATAGCCAGTGAGAAGGCCTCGAGTCATGAACAAGCTTTAGTAGGTTAAAAACACATCATCACATGACTGCAAAAGGGTAGATGGAGGGAGCACACTGGGCAGGAAAGAGAGTCACAGGTGGACCAAGCTGTAAAGGCTGTGGGAGTGGATTCCATCCTGAGCTCGGTGGGCAGGGAAGGGAGGGTTGAGAGTGTGGTGGTCACTCCAGCTAAATTTTGTCCATTTGGACATCAGGGGAGGTGGGGACCAGTCTGGAATTACTTAAGAGGCTCTTACAGTGGTCCAGGATGGACAGAGAAGCAGAGAGGTGGATGGATTCAGGGCGGTTCTTGAGGGAAGATCTGACAGCCCTTGTGGATGGATCTGCTGTGGGGATGGGGTGAGAGAAGTACAGGGTGACCCCCCACTGGCCACTCACTGGGTGGCAGGGCCTCATGCTACATGGGGAGTGGAGGGAGCAGGCTGGAATGGTCGACGGGATGGAATGAGCACACGTGAGATCAAGGGTTCTCTTTTGGCCACCTGAATTTGAGGAACTTGTTAGCATATGAGGAGCGATGCCAGAGCCCGGGAATTTGGTCAGGACTGGAGTGCAATAGTTAGCATCAGGTCGTAGACAGAATTTAAAGCCAAGAGACTGGAAGGGATCACTTAGAGGGAGTGTATGGAAAGAGAAGGAAAGAATGCAGGAGTGAACTCTGAGGCCTCCCCCCACCTAGAGGTTGGATACTCTAGAAGGAGCCAGCAAAGGAGTGGCCACTCAGGTAAGAGGCTGAGGTTGGCCAGGGTGAGAGGGAATGGTCCTTGGAGGGAGTGGAGCAATTGTGTCATGTGCTGTTAGGGGTTGAAATGAGCAGAGAAGTAACCATCAGATTGGTCAACATGGAGGCCAGTGGCAACCCTAACAAGGGTAATTTCCAGTATTCACTGGAGTGCACGATGTTCCAAGCTCCTAGTAAGATCTACATGTGTCCCTAGTATGTTGATGTGAGCTCCTTGTTTCTTAGATGCGTGATTTGACCCCATTTCCCGGAGAGAGTTGGTGGGTGAGTTCCTTTAGGAGGAGGTTCTGGGAGGGAATCGAGGCTCAGGGTAGGGAGACTATAGGTGATGAGTTGCAGCAGGAGCCCCCAGAGGGTTGGGAGGGAGGTGACCTGGAATCCCCTGCCCCCACCAGGCTGCCAGGTAGCCCCCAGGGCCAGCTGATCTTCAGCTGGGAGGTTTGGGAGTTTGGGTGGGCGACCTGTGACCTGTGCAGGGAAGGCCCCTGGGCTGACGGTGCCTCCTCACTAATGCTGTGCCCTGGGCTGAGCAGGACGGGACTTGGTTCAGATTCCCAGTTGCCTCAGCTGAGTGGTGTGGCTTTGGGCAAGTCCTTTAACCTCCTGGGTCCACTTCCTCACCAGAAAAACGAGCAGTGTCATCATCCGTACCTCGCACTGTTCTAGGCTGGATAAAATGAAGCAACCGACCTGGCAAGTGCTATGCTACCTTGTTGGTCGAGAGACCACAGGCTATGGGCTCTGGAGCCAGAGGCCCTGGGTTCAAATTCCAGTTCTATTTCTGGGTTGGGCAGGATAATCGGTGCCTCCGTTTCCTGCTCTGTGAGGTGAGCATAATTCTACTTCCTGTTTCTGAGGCACCCAGCAAAGGCCTCCGTGTGCTCACTGAGAAGAGTTCCCCGGCCAGAGCAAGTGCCGGGTGCCAGCCTGCCTCCGGGTGTTTGCAGACCATCCAGAGCTACATGTTGGTTTTCTCTTCTCTGGGCAGTTCCGCCTGGTGGTGAAGACAGCCCTGAAGCTGCTGCTGGTCTTTGTGGAGTACTCGGAGTCCAATGCACCTCTTCTGATTCAGGCCGTCTCTGCTGTCGACACTAAAAGGGGTAAGTGGACTCCATCGACCGTTGCATCAGGGCAAAAGTGTCTACTGCAGGCAGGCTTCCATTTTTAACATGTTCAAAACAGAACTGAGTGCAAACAATTGTGCAAACTCCCCACTGCAGGAAATGTATTTTTTAGAATAGTACATCTACAAAGATTAGGGATGGAACCTACTGTAACAGTGCCAAAAGAACCACACCAAACAAACAAAACACCCATGGGCTTGTCCAGGACAGGTCAGACCCTGAGCTTATGTCGTTTTATTTTTAATTTTTTTTTAACATTTATTCATTTGTGAGGGACATAGAGTGAGTGGGGGAGGGGCAGAGAGAGCGGGAGACACAGAATCTGAAGCAGACTCCAGGCTCTAAGCTGTCAGCACAGAGCCTGACATGGGATTCGAACCTACCAACCACAAGATCATGACCTGAGCTGAAGTCAGATGCTCAGCTGACTGAGCCACCCAGCTGCCCCAACCCTGAGCTTATTTTTATGCCCTGTCCCCACCCCCTTCACTGAACACATAGAACCAGCTCCTTCTCCCCTTTTCCCATCTTGTCCAGGTCACCCTGGTTCCTTTCTCCCCCTCCTCTCACAGCTGGTTTGTTGGCTCTGACCCTTAGCTGTTTCTTGAATCTTCTCCCCTCCTTACCTCCATCTCATGCCCTTCCTACTGGGGGCCTTTACCATCTATCACTTGGCATCCCTCACCTCTGCTGTTGGAAAAGTCTTCTGAGACACAAATTTTGTCTTATTATTTCCCTGCCAGTGGCTTCCCCCCCTGCCTATAGGATTAGGTCCAAACCCTGCAACTGACCCTTCACCACCCAGCCCCTGTCCACCTGTCACCCTCCTCCTCCCCGCTGGCCTGCATTGTCCCTTCCCTATCTCAGGTCCATCATGGGCACTCAGAGCCCCGTATGTCCCCTTCTCTGCTGTGTTGTTGCATTGATGTTTCCCACGACTGTGTGCCCGGCCTGAGGGTCTTTGGCTCTCCTCTTGGTTTCCAGGCTCACAGCTGCCCCATAGCATGCGGGCCTTCCATACATACTTGATGACAGAAAGGCCTTTGGATTTGGTTTAGTGTATAACATGCTGTGGCTCCAATAATATTGTGAAGCCTGAAGCTAAAATGTTAGGGGCTTTTGTTTTGTCCTTTTAAAAATTTTTGGGGGGTCGTTCTCTCAGTAGGACAGTATTTACCACTATTATCATCCCCACTAAGACTCAAAATCAAAAACTTCATGTCATTTTTTTTTCTTTTTATGATTATAACAGTAATACTCTCTGTAGAAAATGTGGAAAATATAAAGGAGATGATAACAAATCACCTCTAATCTCAACAGACAGAAATAATTGTTAACATGTTGGTGCATTTCCCTAGAGTTTTGTTTATGTGTTTCTGTGCATACACTTTATCCACAAATCGGCCGAGATACAACTGTCAAGAAGAAACAAGGGGCCTAAACTGCACTCTTTGATTTAAGCCATTTGTGTCTCTGGTTCTGCATTGCTCAGAGACTCACCTTCCAGGTGAAATAAAGTAGCTCACTAGTTACTTTGGAAGTTGGAATATCAGTTAATAAAAGCCATCTAGGGCCATAAATTGAGCTCCCATGCCTTTCCCACAAATGCCCAGGCAGATGTTAGCACCAGGCATGGCGGATCACAGGTTGTGTGAGAGAGACAAACCCACATGCATGGACAGGGGCCGTGAATCTGCAAGATGGATCCCAGACCAGGGCAGGCCTGTGTGTTTCTTTCTACAACAGCATGTTTCCATTGGGTGCCAGATTTTAAATCTCTTATGGCCAAGAGCAGATTATGGGACCAGCTGAGAATCCTTGATGAAGACAGTCAGTGGCTCAGAAACCAGGGTTTGTTTCCATTTAATGAGGTTTAGGGCCAAAGGTGGGTGTATGGGAAGATAGTGAGGTGAACCCTTTTATTGGTCCTTGGAGGGGTCATACTCCATCTGCCAATTATATCTGGGGATTACTTTGGGGCAGTTAATAGACTCCTTGTTATCCTGTCCTAGATTTCAGGTGACCCATGTACCATTCTCATGGAGGCTGCATTCAAAGGATAAGTCTTCTCATGGCCTTGGGGGTCCTCCTTTGGCTTCATTTAGTTGAGATCTTAGAGTTTCCTTTCTCGGACTTCACTTTGCATGAAGGCTGTCGGGGGGCGGGGCGAGGGGGCGGTGGATAGAGGAATGATCTTGAGATCACCCAGGGCTTTGTACCCACATTTAAGACCCCATCTACCAGCCCAGCCCGAGGCTCTCTGTTCTCTTCATTGTCTTCCCCAAGACAAAATGATGGCCATCTTTTCCCAATTAAAAAAAAAAAAAAGGGCAGCTAATGGATTGTTTTCTCAACTTGATGGTCTGCCTATAAAATTTGTTAACTTCTTGGCAGCTACTGCCATCTGTCTGCTACTGAGTGCTAGCAGCTGGGGAAAAAAAAAAAGCGACACTAATGGAAAAACTCAGACATAGCATATCACGTGGTTCAATAGCATGTTTCTCTGTGGACATGTGTGGTCTTGGCCATGATTTTATAATGCATACATATAACATCATCCTATTTTACTGCTAGTAAAATTGTTCCTGAGCCCTGTGATGGAATGAAACCTATAAATATGTCAGGGCGCTCTGCAGAGAGAACCGTGACTTCCAGGTGTGTTTCCACCTCATAGGATTCGAAGCAGCCTTCCCTTTCCCTCTCAGCTGGGTGAAGGGCTGGACGGAGATGCCAGAGGTGACTGAGCGCCAACCGAGCATGTCCATTTGTGCACGGGTTTATAAATAAGCCATAAATTGTACTCCTCAGAGTGGCTTCAGAGCTATTCCTCTGTGGGGTAGGGTGGAGAATGGGCGTGCTGAAGTGTAGGCTGGCATTTTGGTTTTTGTTCTTGGAAAAGAATTCTTTTGGATGATGAAAACTGTCAGATTTAAATAATCAGCAAAGAAAACCAGCACATAAGCTATGAGTCCTCAGCAGTTACTACCACCTACAGCAGATGAAGTCCAGAAAAAATTCCTCTGGCTGCTTTGTGAATATCATGCCTGATGCACGTAGGTTAACCAGTAGGGCTCGTCCTGTGAGTGTGGATGATTTGCCCTTTGGCCAGGAAGTAGGACGGATGCGGGGCAGGGAAAAGAGCTGAGGGGTCATAGTCCATCACAGGGACTAATAAATATTGATGAGTTAAGGAATATTAAAAATGCCCCATTTGAGCCAGGCAATTGGCACATTTATCGGGGGGCTGGAACGAAAGGTGGGCTGGTGCCACTGTCTGGGCCATGGCGCAGGAATGCCCATCTGCTCAAACTGCTGGGTTCTCTCTTTTCTTGAATTGTCAGGTCACTTTCGCTTCCTAGTGGACAGGGTGTGGCAGGAAGAGAGAGTGAGTGTGTACAGGAGCCTGTCTTTGTCATTTTGCCATCATCAGAGACTCCCTTTCATCAAGATTGTCCCTCTGGGGTCGGCAGGAAACTGATGGAGAGAGCTCTGCCCCCGACCCCCACCTCCTCAGGAAGGTGCCCTTCCCTCTAACTAGATGGGTTTCCCTCTCCGAGGGCGGGGCAAGTGACCAGACTGAGTAACTTAGTTTGAAATTTCACTTACAAGTCTTGAGTCCCCCTAATTTGGGTCAGCACTGCTCTTGAAGAAGCTCTATTTTCATTTGAATCTGGTGTAATGAGATATGGCATAACTCCTAAATGTGTGTATCACACGTGATTAACAGGGAAAAAAATCCAGCCATCGTTTCAAGCCATCCTGTCTCTGACGTCTGCCCCAGGATACACTGATCTGTGACGAACTCCCAAAGCATGGTAGACAAAACTCCAGCTCATTTTTTGTGGTTATTTATAGCAGAAGTATCTGTGTTACATGTGTTTGTCAGGCACGTAGAAAGATGTGGAACATGCTGCAAGGACCTTCTGACTGAGTGGTAGACCAACTCTACGAGGCATTGTGCTAAACCTCTTTTTTGGTCGGGGAGCAGCTACCCTAGAGACCTAGGAGGAGAGTAAGGGGAAGAAAGTATTGAGTCATCCGTTGTGGGCTGGCTTCTTCTGGGTTGAGAGAGTAGCACTGTGGTTTGGCGGGAAAAGGGGACCTGCCTGGGAGTCCATGTAGAAGGCCTGTGCGTAAGCGTGAGTGTCACCATCACCCCCCAGCACCATGACGGGTACAGCTACTGACATTACGTAACAGATACTGTGCTAAGTATTTTTCATATAAAATCCATTTATTCGATAAATATTTAAGTGCCAATGATGTACTTGAAACATTGGAGGAAAAACGGGCTCTCGTGGAGACTCTACTCATAGAGCCAGTGTCTGGGGTTGGAGCTGGAGAGAGAAGGCAATGATTAGGGAAATTACTGTCTTCTAATATGCTTCGTTAGTGCTCAGGCAAAAGGACTAAGTGCTCTATCTCAGGAATTCTCCAAGGTTGATACGAATGCTCCTATTTAGATGCATTTCTTGAGACTGTTCATTCCGCTACTTTGGGGCTCAGTTTCTTTCTCTGTCCTGTGAAGGGATAAGATCATACAGTTGATGATTTGAATACAGGACAGCCCCCTACCCACACAAGCACACACATACTCTGTATGGCGCAAGCAGAGGTCAGTGGGGAGAGGGGTTGACCTGTACCATTTAGTTCCAGCAGGTGCGGCTCCTGGGGAAGCAGAAGCTGCTGGTGCTTCACATGGGCCACCTTGAGCCCTGCCAAGGCTGTTTTGTTACACCAAAATGTTTCCTCCCCTTTACCTTCTTTCTTTTACATCTTACCTATTTTCTGGTCCCCAAACAATCACAGGAGAGTTAGCACTCATCTCAACAGTGTAGGAATATATGCAACTTTCCGGACCTGAAATCGTTAAAAGGTAATCAGATGTCACAGCTGAAGAGCCCATTTTCCAGTAAGTTAAGCCAGTGTTTGAATGTTTCATTATAAAGGACTAAAAGGTGTGCACATGGGTATGTCTTTATGGTCTGCCTACTCCCTTCTTCCCTCTAAGCCTGCCTCTGCTTCTTGGCCTTTCCTTCCCCAGGCCCTGTTTGGCCTCTTTGGCTCCAAGGTATGCAACCAGGAAGCCTGCTCTGGGCCCCCTAGTGCCATTGGAAATGCTTAGTTTCACTGCTGGTCTTCCTTTTAACCATAGGTGGATAACCCACTAGAACCTGTGTTTTATGCTGAGGTTGGGTGCCGAGTGTGAATAATACAAGTTGCACTTGTCCTAAACACAGCAGAAGCATTTGGAGTGCTCGAACAGTACCTGGACAGTGGGACCCAAGACCTACTGACACATTGATTGACTGTTATGAGGACAGAAACAGTTATTTTGCTGGGCAGGTGAGGACTTCAGAATAGTTGGATAGTAAAAATCAGCAAGGAGGTATTTTAGAAGTTAATGGGCAAAAGATCGTGGTCTTGTGTTTGGAATTGGGAAAGGTTAGGGAAACTTCCCTAGTACTGACCAACTGGGCAATTTTGGCAAAAGAGGAAGCTTTCTGTTCCCAAGCTAGGAGAGCCAGCAGACCTCCATATTAAGCTGTATCTGCATTTTTAACATCGTATAGTAGGTGCCTGTTCTTTTTTTTAAAAATTCTCCTACCTCCTTCCTTCTCGTACTGTATGCATTTGCCCTCCGGTTGTTTTAAAACTGCTCCAGCTTAACCCAGTTCATGCCCTCTCAGAGATCCTCATTTACTCTTCAGACATTTTATTGAGCTCCTGTTATGGGCCAGGCACTGTGCTGACAGCAAAGAGGTGAGATAGATAACGTTGCTGACCTTGGGGAGCTTTGTTTGCAAGGCCAGGAAATCAGCTCTGACGTTACCCATCCAAGAACTAGCATTTGGAAGCCACTGCCTTTCCATTATATCAGAATTTACTTTTATCAGCAAAAATAAGCAATCTCCCTTTGAGATTTGTTTAGAGAAAGCAGGAAAGGCTTCATGTTCCCTACCACCATGCCAAGGGTAAGGCAGTATTTCACTTCAAATGTTTATCTCGGACGTAGGAAATTGTGTCCCGTTTTGTGGTCACTTTGTGACGTTGGCCTTGGCTTATCAGTCCTGAATGTGATGGGTTTTCCTGCCCTCTCCTGGAGCCAGGGACTAACCACCCCTGAGCCTTCACCTGCAGAGCCCCAGTGAAGTACCACTTCTTGCCTCAGGCTCTCCTTGACCATCATCCCTTGCTGAGTGACAGGCTTAGCTAAATGGTTTTGCCTCTTAAATGCTTTTAGTCTCTGTTGAGGTGTGTTCTTGAGTTTATGCCTAAGTGTTCCACTAGATTATAAAGCTCTTGAAGGCAGGCTCCAGTAGACCCTGTTCTTTGTACCCTGTTGATGCTTAAACAGTATTTGTGCCTTGACTGAACACAGGTCATATACTTCTGTTCTTAAAATGTTTGCCAGACGGACGTTTCACTGTTACTTTTTGGGGTCCACTGTTGGAGTCAATATAAGGTTCTCCCACGTCCCTTTCCCTTGCGGAAGGTCAGAGCATAACATGCTAAGGGACATTCTGAGAGGATTTATTGAGAGTTTCCATGCTCAGAGAGTGAAATTCATTGGCATAAAAAGCAGCACGTGAATGGATTTTTTTCAAATTACATATTTAACATAAAGGGAGCTTTGAAGCAAATTGATAGCCATCCTGACATTAAAGAGTGTACATTTTCAAGTGGACGAGAACGATGTGGTCTGTTATTGCCAAATGAGAAGCATGTTCAAGTCCACCCTGAGGATAGTGTTACACTTTGAAATTTGGTGAATGAAAGACATTGTCATCATTGGGTGATGAGTCTTCGGATGAACTATGGTATGAGTTGGATAAGGAACATTGACTCGCTGTTTCTGATGATTATTGCTTTGTTCCTAGGAGTCACACCCTGGTCAAATATCATGGAAATCCTGGAGGAAAAAGATGGGGTCGACACAGAGCTGCTGGTTTATGCCATGACTTTAGTGAACAAGGTTGGTTGATGATTGTTAAGGGTTGAATTATGTCCCCTTAAAAGATATGTTGAAGTCTTAATCCCTGTGAATACCTATGAATGTGACCTTATTTGGAAAGAGAATCTTTGCAGATGCAATCAAGGTGAGATGAGGTCTTTAGGGTGGACCCTAATCCCATATGACTGATGTCCCTAGAAGAGGAAAAGAGAGGTATACACATAGAGGGGAGATGATGTATGCACATGCATATGAGGAAGACAACCATGTGTAAATAGTCCGAGAGTGGAGAATACATCTCTTAGCTAAGGAATGCCAAGGATGATGCAAGGAAGGATCATCCTCTAGAGCCTTCAGAGAGAGCATGGCTCTGCTGACACTTTGATAACAGACTTCCAGTCTCAAACTGTGAGAGAACAAATTTCTGCTGTTTTAAGCTCCTAGTTTGTGGTATGTTGTTAGAGTAGCCCCAGGGAACTAATACGATGTGAAAATCTAAAATCTGCCCCCTGAGCAAAGACCACCCCCATCATGGTGGCTGGAACCATGGCTACGGTGTTCTTCTGTGCGAGAGAAAACCCTTTCTGCCCACATACGATGTGTGTGCATGGTCTTTTCTAACAAAACCAGAGAGATGGCAGTGAGAATTTTCTGACCGCTTTTCCCATCAAGATGTCCCTTGAAAACATTTTTCTGTAAGAGCATAAATGAGCAAGTGTTACCCTATGAAAATAGTGTACAATCCAGGAGAAATGAAGGCACTCTTGTTCCACTGTGTATTGAATTCTGACTGCTGGGAGTGGGTCTCATTCTCCTTTTATGAAAGTGACATCACCCTTATGCTCTCCTCCCTCCCAACCCATCCCTCCTGGTCACCACCTGGCAGGGTAATATCAGTCTTCAGCATCCATCCCTAGAGGTGGTGCTGACCCCACACTGCCCTGAGCCAGCCCACCCTCGGGACTGGTGTCCCTTCCTCCTTATAACTGAGGTGGTGTGTGTGTTGGAGGGGTATCTCCTGCAGATTGCTGTGCCCTAGACCCCAGGAATCTCACCAACCACCCCGTGGGCCTGCCTTCACTCCTCAAGCTGCTGGGTGCAGGCCTATAGTACCAGCTATAGTGATGGATGGTTCTTCAGAGAAGAAGACTGAGAATCTCTTCATGAAATATAACTAGAGAAACATTTCCCCTGATGCTGGGAACATATAGTAGAAAGCATTATGAGAAGTAATTTCTTCTAGATATTAAAATGTCATGCAAACTCTAAACATTAAAACAATGTGGTCCTGGCCCTTTCCTCGGCTGCCAGATGAAACAGACCTCACTTCACGGAGCAACTTACCCTAGGGTTGAAATCACTGGGGATGGGTTAGCTTCATTCATGACTGGGGAGGGGGTGTGCTAAATGGAAATAAACATACATGCTTTGACCAATACCGAAATGAATTCCAGACAGATTAAAGAGTTGAATGTAACACATGAAACAGTAGAAAAAGAAGGAGAGGGGAAGATTAATTTGTTTCTGGTAGATGAAGATTATTTTAATAATCAAACGTGTCAAAAATATTCCAAAGAGAAGGGCTTTTAAATATTTCACTGCATTAAGTTATAAAAGGTGTTATTTATAAAATGAAAACCACAAATAAAAGCTAAGGGCAAGCAGCACATTGGGAAATGGTTTGCAAAAAACAGGGCAGAAAATTATACTATTACCAATTTATCAAGAACCCAGTTGAAAAATGAAGGACATTAAATCTATTAAGATGAAAATAAATATATAGTAAAACAGACATTTCCTCCCAGGTCACATTGGCAGGGATTGCTTTTTAATGAAATGCTATTTTGTTGACAAGGACCCGGGAAATTCTAGTATGGTCGTGGTGGGGAATGGGCATCCTTTTCTGTAGGATAATCCTAAGAATTTTGTTTATGTTTTCAAAGAATTGGCGAGTATACCTTAGCATGCAATTTTAAAGCAATTTTCTGTCCAATTATTTTTAAGATCAGGGTCATCTATTTCCTGTCCTTTTCAGTCAGTGACATTGGTTTTGGAAAATGTGGACTTCAGCAAAAGTGGAATTTTCATTCTTGGCTGGTGTTTCCATTGTCATGCTACCCATTCTCTTGGCGGAGGCCATGTTCGGGTGGTTCGATGGTCCTAACAGCGGGGGCGGGTGTGGCCATTCTGCCGGGCGCTGGCGAGGACCCAGCTCCTGTCACATTCTTTTTGGCATCAGATGGCATTTAACGTCCAGGAATTCCTCGCTTACTCGTTCTTTTCTGGCAGTTCTGTCTCTTCTCATGTTAGTTCTGGCTCCGGGGAGGTCGAGGAACGTCCTATGGACAATTGCTCCAAATGTCATCCTTTCCTCAAGGTCAATAAACCACTAGATTCCACACTGGGTTTGTTTTCTTTTGCTGAATTTTAGTCATGTTTATTGCCCCAGTGAGCAAAATCTTCTGAGATCCCAAACAAACAAAAAAAATAAATTGAAATGTTAATATGGGTCTGGAAAAAATTCAGGCTCTGAAATCTGGGAAATTACTATATTGCTTTTCTAAGTTTTCTTTTAAGCAAATAAAAGATGGACTAATAACGTGGAATTCAAAACATGAACATTTTTATGACAAAACAGGGGCACTAAAGTTTAGCCTGCATATGGTTCTGAGACTGACGCTTGCTCTCTTTGTTAAACAGAGACGTTAGTGGGGGATTTCCAAGATCCAGGCTAATCACCCCCACCAATCTTGTCCATACCCCTCACCCCATGTTATCAGATTTGAACGAGTATCGGAAAGTAACCCCTTCTCATCCTGCAAGCAGAAGTTCTATAATGCCCTCTCTCCAACCAGCTGAAGTCCCCGCAGTGGGAATCCCCCACTTTGAGGGGCTCAGATATTGCCCACCTTGTTAGAACAGGAAGAGGTAGATGAGGGACAAGAGGTGTTACTGTGGGGCTGGCTTGCAGCTTTCAGGGAAGGGCTGGGATTCATGCTGAGTATTTGCCTTTATTTTTACATTCCTTTTATTGTTAATTACTGTACCATAAACTTTTAAATAATTTAGCTGTATGGGTTTTAACACTTGTATCGTGATGCATAACCTTCACAGTTAGAATGTAGAACATTTCCATCTCCCCCCAAATCTCTCTCAGGTTATCCTTTTCTAGTGATATCTTGATTCCCTCTTCCAACCCCTGACAACCATTCACTATCCCTATAGTTTTGTCCTTTCCAAAACGTCAAATAGCCTCAGAGAGGATGTAACCCTTTGAGGCTGCCTTCTCTCAGATTTATCTGTTATCGGGTGTATTAATGGTTGCTCCTTTCTGCTGCTGTGTAGTATTCTATGATACAGATACACCACAACTTATTCTCCCATTGAAGGAAATTTGGGTTTTTACAGCTTTTGGATTTCACAAGTAATGTTTCGATGAAAATCTGTGTGCACAGGGTGCCTGGGTGGCTCAGTCGGTTAAGCATCCAACTTCAGCTCAGGTCATGATCTCGCAGTTCATGAGTTCGAGCCCCGTGTTGGGCTCTGTGCTGACAGCTCAGAGCCTGGAGCCTCTTTCAGATTCTGTGTCTCCCTCTCTCTCTTCCTCTCCCCTGCTCACTCGCTTGCATGCTCGCGCTCTCTCTCTCTCTCTCTCTCTCAAAAATAAACATTAAAAAAAAATTTGTGTGCAGGCATTTGCCACACTGGTTTTATTCTGTAAGAAAGATTTGATACAACCAGTGAGAACCCAGGAGAGAAAAATAAAATGCCCTTTAGGACGGAACTTTCTCCTTCTGAGAGATGCCTGGGAAGATTGATGTGTCACAAGCCCTGGCAAGACAGGGTCTGAAAGAAAACAGGAAGGGGAGTCAGGAGTGTCACCTGAAAGTCAAGGCATCAAGAGACGTTTGCCTCACAGACTTTCTGAAATGGCTGCCACATCTTCCAGGAGGAGGTAACTCAGAGGCGAGGTGTCCGGGTGGAACTGGGAGAGGACAGGCCAGGGAGGGGTGGAGCCGTGGAACAGTTTGTGGAGATATTAGAGAATCAGCTGAAAATGGGTGAATGTCCTCTTCCTCTGCAAGTAGAGAAAAGAAGCCATATTTGTTTGTGGCAAAAGGCCATTTACCCCTGCAGCCACACATGGAAGGGGTTGGTATGTGGGCTTGGCTCCAGCCCAAAATGTCACAGTGGAAGTGACAAATGACCTCTTAATACCCTCACTTCCGGACCTATTTTGAGCAAGTCTCCCTGAATCTGTTCAGTTCTATGGACCTAATTGTTTATTCAATAGTACTCCTTCCCCCC